>NC_037529.1:4158352-4170089 GCF_001531365.2 Cynara cardunculus var. scolymus
AATATAAAGTATTAATCATAATTAATGAACTCTATTTATATTTCATAAATATTCAAATCATAATAAATGAACTCCCATCATTTCTATAAATATCTCAATTAATTGGGTTGCAAGGGTTGTACAAATGCACAAGGTTGTAAAAGAAATATACCCTATATATATATATATATATACACATATATATATATATATAAACAAAGAAATGTGAAGAACACAGCTTGTGGGGTTGCAAAAACTAGAATAAATATATCGACTTAAACAAATCAAAAGCAAATTACAGAAAACAAATCAAAAGTTATTGGATTACTAGTTGTTCAACAAAGAAGATGAATGGTAGAACATGAATTACAAGTAGAATGAATCAAGAAACCGAAACCGAAACCGTTAGCAAGCGTAAAACTCCACGAGTTCATGTAAAGCGTCGGGTTGAGGATCTGCGTTTTCGATCATCCACAATAGATGTTCAAACAACACGACTTCACAGTCGATGGTGACGCTGGAATCCCCATCACCCGATCGTTCCAACACCTCTTGGAACAACGGGTGTTGGGCCACGTCCGAGCTTATAAGATAGCGACGCCGTGACTTTCCAACGTACACCGCATGAGAATGGCTCAAGTTATGGTAGTCGTCTTCATCGGAAGTCAAGGTCGATGCACCGTTCTTGGCTAGACCGGCCGGCTTACCAAAYGAATGCCACTTCTTTAACACAGACTTGATCTTTGTTAGCTTCCCTCCTTTGGCCATCAGTTTTCTGCGTGGAGATAATGAGAGAAACAGATAGATGGAAGTTGGTTTCTTATATACACAGCCTGTGGCTATGGGCTTTATATATATATATATATATATATATATATATATATATATATATATTATATGTATATTATATGTATATATTATTAATTGTATCTTGGTGTTGTTGGGACAAACAGGAGGCTTTTAGGCCCATTCTTCATTGTCTCAAAATATTCTTGTGATTTCTTGGTGATTGAGACCTTCCAAGAACATGAGATTATAATAATCCATACAAATTATCAATCACCGATTTCGATATTTTGAGAAAAAAGGGTTTGATGATGTTTGGGATCGCTWATGAAARCTGYTTATTGACTTATTCTGTTGTGATACTTGTAATAAGTTGTTTTAAATGTTTGGACGGGGAAGAAAAAAGGGTTGTTTATACCCGTTGCCAAACTGATATAATAAGCAGTTTTTTATAAGTCAGTCATCTCTAACTTATCAAATTCAACTTATTAACAATTTACGTTTTGAACCCTTTTTAGTTTTTGATATGAACCAGAGAAATTGAATCCTACGCCTCTCATTCCTCAAGCGACCGACAATCGAACTTGTGAAATCAGAGAAATCGAACCAKAAATCAAAATAGATTATCGACCTTCTTMTTCCTCACGTATTTCTGTGATTTTTTCTCATATTCAATCGATCAATCTTGCTGTGATTGTTAACATAAATCGATTTTTGTGATTTYTGTTTCTGTAATTTCTCTTTAGAATCGATCGACATTTGTTGTATTAATGTTATTGATATTTTTGTCAAAGATATTATTATAAATAATGAAAAATAAATTTTTAACATGTTAAAAAATCAAATAAGTTAATAAGCAATCTCACACACTTCCTATAAGGCAATAGTAAGGAAGAATGTTCTTTTTTGTTATTTTACATGTATAAGCAAAATTTGTCAAACACTAAAAAATAACTTATCAATTTATTGCGTTTTGGTACCACCATAAGCTAATCCAACACTTTTTATATAATTCCGGTTTGACACTATATATATAAGTTAATAAACACTTTTACAAAAAAAGTACACGTTGTTTTAAATAAGCAATCCCAAACACCCCCTCTGACTTTGATTCGACGGTTAACGCTAGTGGAGCGTTTAAGAGTTTGTTTGGTTAGTCGTGATAAAGTTGTATGTGTGGGTTAATTTGTTTGTATAAATTAGGAAGGTTCTTTTCAAAGATGGAATGAGCGTGTTTTTTTAGTTATGACCAAATACTTGGTTTTCTACATAAACCTCTCCCTAGAAACTTACTGAATAAGTCATCTTTTATAGCATTAAGCCACTACCAAACAGTCATGTATAACTAACTGAATAAGCTGTAAGCTCCATTAAGCTCATTAAGCTGCTAAAAAGCAATCTCTAAGCAAAGTTACTCCGCTGTAGAACTACAGGCGTCACCGATTCGGATATTATGAAATGAACCAACTTCAAACATGCATAATTTTTAGAGCAGCAAGAGTTACAAGACCCACAAATCGTTTTATTATCGCTATCACTATATCCTAAACCATGACTCCTTTCGCYAACATCGGCTTAACGAGATTCGGGACCGAGCACGATCAGGTATCGACCGCCAATGGAACAGATTCGGCCTGAAAAATGACACAAACCCATGTCGATTTCTTGCTAACAACRACAAATGGACAGACAGATGGATGGTTTATAAGAAATTTTACCAGTTTTCGATACTTGAGAGCTAAGAACATTTCAAGATAGCGACGGATCTCAAGGCGATCGAGCTTCGAAACGTGCTTCCAGAATCCGTATACGCCAGCAAGTGTCAACAATCTGTCCGAATATATTTGCCATGTGTATCTGCAGTTTTAACATACTCAATGAACTAGTTTCGATTTTGTGCCAAAATGGTCCAAGTCTAGCCGATACGAGACTCTAAAACAACAGTTGTTTTTGGTTTGAGAAGCTTACTTCTCCTGAATCCGCTGCAAGCCACCTTTCGAGATAGTCTCCCAGTGAGCGGGATCTTTCTTGCACTTGTCGAAGAATTCGACAAGCAGCTCGGACACCTGATCACCATGATAAGGATCGATATGGAAACCAGATTTTCCATGAACGATGATCTCAGCCGGGCCGCCATGGAGGGTTGCGAACGTTGGCAACCCACAGGTCATGGCCTCCACGACCGTCAATCCAAACGCCTCATAAAACGCAGGCTGAATGAAAGCTCCTTTGGTGTCTGCGATCACGCGATACAACTCACCATTCCTTACTCTATTCATCTGTGAAGAAATCCATCGGAATTGCCCGTTTAATTTGTACTCCTCGATAAGGGAATACATTTTCTTCATCTGGGCTTGTTCTTCAAGATCTTTCGATTCCTTCCTTCGGTCTCCGCCCACAACAACAAGATTCACCAATTCGCGAAGCCGCGAGTTCTTGGCATACCACTCGACTAGTCCGGTCAAGTTCTTGACGCTGTCCAGCCTCGCCATTGTGAATAGAATCGGTTTACTCTTGTCTTTCAAAACACATCTGCACCATTTATTCATATGTGAATATTTTATAATATAAGCCATCATTACAACAAAATCAGTGTTATATGTCTAAATTTCGTATCAACTTATTATAACACCTTTAATTTCTTCGTTCCCACATACTTAAAGTCCTATAAAACAGTTTATAACGACATTTAGCCATATTTAGTGCTTTATAAAGCCGGATTTTGTTGTAGTGCATATAGTAAAGACCGAGAGAGAAGGAATTAACGTTACAGGTGTTCCTTGTTCTCGACAGAACTAAAGAGAAGCTCCTCGATTTCAGGGTGGAGTGCAGTCAATCTTCTATCTTTCTCGGTTTGAGCATAGTAGATCCCCGTATCAGCACCGGGCGAAACGATGTTGAATTTTGGATCAAACACATCGATCCCATGAACGACTCTGTACAGTTCAGGCATCGTGAAAGCCGTATGGCTTTCGTACTGTCCCACCGTGTCCTTGCTAAGATTACGATCAAGTCCATTCGTTAAGGTCTCATAAAGATGTCGAGATGAATCCGATTCGCGAAAAGATCAGTAAAGATAACACAAGCATCGATACCTTCCGGCAATTTCTTGAAAAGTGCTTGTGATGATGAAATCGGTATGATTCATTGCAATAAGATCAGCGGTAAACTGAGAGGAGAAGTGATACTTCTCCTCAAACTTCTTCCAGTAGATGTCGGAATCGGGGTACTTGGTTTTCTCGAGTGCATGAGCAATGGTACACTGCGGGACACGGTCAATTCCTCTAGTTAGCTAATCGGAGAAATGCTTAATGATATAGAAAGTGGCTTATTCAGTAAGCATCTAGGAGGAACTTTATGCAAAAGGCCAAGTTTATTTGAAACACACACGCTCTTTCCATTACGGAAAAACTTTCCAAAACAAAAATTATAAACAGATTAATCCACATAGACAACTTTATCCATACTATCAACATATTTCATATCTATTAGCATAATTAGACATTTTTGGCGTTCTGTAAAACCAATTCGTTGTAATGGAATTCGTAACGACGTACCTGAGTGACGCCTAATTTGTGAGCGAGCAACGATGCAACGAGGTTTCCATCGCTGTAGTTACCAATGATCAAATCCGGCTTTGCTTGCAACTCTGCAGTAACTTCTTTTGCAACATCCTAATAGAATTCGAGGATTATAACAGCTGAAGTATGCATACATTTACAGAAAAATGGTTTCTAAACAACAAAGCTCGAGATTACCTCGGTGAAAGTCTCGAGATACGGCCAAACCTCAAAACGGGAGATCCATTTACGTAGGATACCCTTCTCGGTTCTAAAGGGTACCCGAAGAATATGAGAATGTTCCGCCCCGAAAACTTTCTCAAGACGTTGCCCGCAGGTGGTTCCTTTTGCATCAGGAAGGAGCCTTGTCACCTGGACACGGCAAACCATCAACAGACTGACCCAATAGCGTTCAGATCAACTTTTTTAAAACTACGATGGAATTGGTGGTGGCCCACCACTTAATTTGAGTTTATAAAAGAATTCTCTATCCATGCGGGATGGATTGTTACAGCAAGCGCGAAAATCCAGGACTTACGATTAGAATTTGGGGAACGATATCGAGTCCTTGTTCCTTGATCCTTTTAAGCATCTCACGCTCCAAAGCCGGAACTTGATCCAAGATGTAAACAATCTGGCCACCGGTATCAGGATATCCCAATACGTTCTCTTGAGCGAAATAGCCATGAGGAGATAGAATCACGACGTTGAAAACCATTGGAATTCTTCCAAGAAATCTCTCGAGAGTGCACGCATCAGGACCCTCGAGAAGGTCGAGCAGCATATGCATCATCTCCATCACTCGCTCCACGGTATCGCCCCAACCTCTCTCCAAACCGATCTCTTGAAATCGATGTTCAAACTCCGAAAATGGGGTGTCTGCAGAGAGTGTGGTTAGATACTCTACTGCTTTCCTCAACACAGATTGGAGACCATTCAGATTTTGGATCCTGTTATTCAGCATCATTGTCTGCATAGCATATGAACAACAAAACATTCAAATTCAAAACTTTCATACACAAAATATGTACTAATAACACTGTTTTATAAAACTTAAATTTATAGGACCAAATAATTATTTGTCCTATGTAAAAGTGTTACAATAAGCTCTGTTAAAACGGTTTTTGGGCATCCTAACAGGTTTTTTGGAAACCCTTTTGAAATAAAGTGTCCAATTAACTTTTTATATGAACAGCCTTTTCAAATGATATGTCATATAAAAAGACTCATGGGACGTTTTATTTCAACATTGTCTTGCATTAGGACGTTTAGTAGCGTTCTATCAACTTATTATAACACATTTACATAGGACGTGCAATTGTTTGATCGTATAGATCAGTTTATTAGGATATTTAGACATATTTGACATCCTATAAAGCCGATTTTACTGTAGTTGCTTGTGAGAAAATCATACCTTGCCCTTGTAATGGTGGGTTCGGAGGAAACCGAGGAGCGGACTCATGCTATCTTTGTCATGAAACATTTTAGCAGAGAGGTGTCTGTTAAGGAACTCGACCCCATTTCCAATATATTTGGTGAGGGTCGGGCGGGGGAAGGACGAAGTGAAAGGTTTGAAGTCCAGCTCAAGCACAAAGTTGTCATTTGAGCTGCAACCGATCAAATTGGTAAAAACATAAGTAACAACGAACTCGTTTTTTCATTCTGTAGTTCTGAATGGATTAAGCAGTCTGAATGACAGAAATGATAACGAAGGTTACCTTCCATTGATGAGTTCTTCTTTGAAGCGAAGATACTCGGCAACAGTTAATTCCTCAACGACAAGGACATTCACGTTGATTCTTACATATTCCCACACACCAGGTCTCAGACGAACAGCGAGCGCAACCCATGGAGGCAGCACGATCGCTTCCTACGATCATATTCATACGATATCAAGATTCAGCTTAAAGCAACAAGCTCGCCCAATAACTTCTAGTTCAACTTAAAACCATGGGTTGAAAGTGATACAGTAACAAAAAGTAGCTTTTTAAGAGAACCTCCGTTGGAAATGATCTAAAAACCTGACGAATCTACTTTTCTATCGGAGTCGTTACAGAAAAGAGAAAAAGGGGAAAAACACCTGGGTGTTTCTAAAGATTTCATCAAAGACACCATCATGGAGTCTGTTCTTGCCATCCTTGAAGAAGATAGCTTCAGACTCAGTTAGAAGCTGGTGAGGCTTCAAGATTCCTTTTCCATGGCTTTCAATCCTGCAAATTTGTTTCAAAAACCAAGAAAATCAAATTAGCACATGCCCAGATCACAAAAAGTGTTGGAATTACTACAACTTTAAATGGGTAGTACCTTGAAAGAAGCGCGAGGATTTCCGTTCCACGAGTGGCGAGAACAGCATCGACGCGATCACGAAGACCGAGAACTCGATCGGCCATTAACGGGTTGATCGATCGAAGAACAATAATGGTGGAGGAGGTAGAAAGGAAAGGAAAGCAAAGCAAGTGAATATGAGAAATGGGTTAATGGAGGATGGATGGAGGTGAATGAGGCAACCATATAAATAACCAAGTAAAATCTGATGTCCCAAAATTCATCGTATAAAAATATGTCAGATATTTTATTTAAGAAAGTTCAGTTATAAACATGTTTTTTTTACTGTACTCTAAGAGACAATGAGAGCACGGCCTTTTGTTCTCACTGATCATTAATAAGAACGTGATATGATGAATGATACATTATTCATGATGAATAACACATTATTCATGATGAATAACACTTAAGTTTACAACCGAAACTCGAACATTGGTTGGGGGTTAGGCAAAGGAAAACCCATTCACTTTTATAAGTTTGTCTTCTACCTCTAAAATTACCCACTGCCAAATGCCAAACCCCCCTGGGTGGGTCCCACCTTCACCATCCAAATTATCAAACCGTAGAAGATTTAAACTCTATTATGAGCAACGGTCCAAGAATATTTCTCAAAAGAATCAAAGAAATATGTAACGTTAATGGCATGTGATTGTAAAATTAAATATAATGGGGTAAAATGTATCAAATAGCAATTTATTTTTATAAAAAAAAATTATAATGATATTTTATATTTAGTTTTTTTTATTACAATAATGTACTTACAAAATATTCTTCATTAGAACATCATACTGTTAAAATTTTAACCATTATAGTGTTCAGTAACCTTTTAGATTAAATTTACTCATAATATCAGGTTTATTTGTTATATCATTGTTCACGTAAGCTGTCCACATATAAGATAGTGCTGACATAACATTTCTTATTATAGCATTGTACTTTTGAAATTATTTTATTATAACATGAACAATTTCTATTATAGGATTGTACGTTTAATTTTAATTTTTTTTTCATTTAAATATTGTAAGTTTATTAAAAATTATAATATTAGAAATTAACATGTTTATAAAAGATCACTATTTCACGAATAAAAATATTCATAAAAAATCATTCGTTCATCACATAATATATCGCCACTTATCGTACTGCCTCGACATGTTAGTTTGAACTGAAATGCATCACATAATTTCATGTATCAAAATAAATCACGTGTGACGTAATAACATGTATTTTACTAAAGCTTTGTAAACACGCACCTCGTCCGATAAAGTCAAAGGTGCATGGAGGTCTCATGTTCGAATCCAACGAGGAATAAAAATCCTCTTGTTGCCATAGAGGTTCAAATGTGGTGACAGGCTACCAGCAAAGCAGATGGTCGTCTTGAAATTAGTCGACTGACATAACTGGTTGGATATCAAGGTTAATAAAAAAATGAGATAAGAGCCACTTTAACCAAAAAAAGCAACTTTTAAATACCATAATCGAATATAGTCACAAATAATAAATCATACGTAATGAAAAATATACTTTTACATCCTTAAAGAAACAAGAGCTGATCCAAATTCATGACTTAAATCCTACTTGCTACTCTCCTTAGATGGTATTCCAAACTCAAAACTATCTAAAACATAATTTATGGCTAAACGCTTACTTATCGGGCAATTTTTCTCACTGGACGAACATGGCAATTGGCAAGACCCAAGAATCTTACCTGGTAAGAGCGATTATAAGGATAGAGAGTCTTACCCGGTAAGTGAGGATGACGACTCTTATCCGGATAAACGCTCATCATATATATTGTTGCGCACAATACCGTTTTGATATACTACAATCTTACCTATCAAATAAATTATAGTGTTGACTCCTAACCGTAAGCACTTATTGGTAAGCATTTAGGTAAACAACCCTTAAAATAGGTGAATAAGATCCTTATGGTTTTCTTAATGTAAAGTTAGATTTATAACAAAATGATATATGTGCATTGAGGATGGTTTTAACATTACCCACAGTAATCTTTATTTTGTTATTAATTTTTTTATTAATATTTAAAAATTCCAAATTTATAATAATTTATTATAATTTCATTCAAATAATTTCCGTACACCAATTTTCCCACTCGGACCTCGGTTGTTACATCTTAAAAGCCCGACAAGATTCGGTTTCTTGTCAAACAAAAAAATGATGACACGTCATGTGCTTGGTCCAAAATCATTATTCACTCCCATCGTTAAAAATTTATCAAATAAAAAATATTTATCAAACAATTTATTTTAATGATTAAAAACGTTACTTAATAAGATAAGTGATAGTGAACCAATCTTACTCTTTAATCTTTGTGATCTATGGATAAAATTCATCATGACATTTTTGTAACAAATTAAAAAATGAAGCTTAGGGACTGTTTGGCGGTTGCTGAATGATTTGGTGCAGAATGATTAAGTGATCAGAATGGTTAAGAGGGCCAGAATGGTTAAGTGCTGAATGAAATAATGTTGTTTGGTAACTGTTCTCTGAATGACAGTAAATTACCATTTTAACCCTTCTCAAAACTTACGATAGATAAATCAAAAGTGCCTAAATCAAAAGTGATAGATCTCAAAACC
Source organism: Cynara cardunculus var. scolymus (assembly GCF_001531365.2). NCBI lineage: Eukaryota > Viridiplantae > Streptophyta > Magnoliopsida > Asterales > Asteraceae > Cynara > Cynara cardunculus. The sequence continues at coordinate 4,167,603 of NC_037529.1, forward strand.
TACGATAGATAGATAAATCTAGCATTCGATCTTGAAAGGTGAGCAAAACCTCAAAATCAAAAGGCAAATCAACGGAGATAATCAAAAACCACAGAATTCTAGAGAGATGTATAACCTTTGGAGGCTTCGAAGTTGAAGGCACATAATCATTAGGGTTTATATCTGAATCACCAGAGCTTTGACTGATGACCTGGACACTGTTTGGCATCGATGACCTGAGTGTCGCCGTCAGAGAAGCAGAGGCGGGCCTAGTTGCCGATGCCATTGTCGAAGAGAGGGAATGAAAAAGGAGGCAGGTCTGTGAGATGGAGAGATTGGCGAGATCGTTTGGGAGGAAGAACGATGCGTGGGAGGAGGAGGGGGAACGATGAAGCTGGAAGGAGAGGAGATGTGGGGAAGGGTAATCCTGGAAAAATAAGTCTCTGAACCATTAGGCAACCCATTAGACACAAAATCGTTTGTCACCATTAAGAGGTTCCATTTTTTTTGCCAAACAGCCCCTGCCTCTTACCGATTAAGAGGCTCCCTCTTAATGTCACCATTAAGAGGCAAACAAATAGCCCCTTAATAAACATAGGTGAACAATCAAGAACAAAAAATAATTTCGGAAAAAAGTAGGAAGATTTCTTTTAGCATTAATTACTTTTCCAGTAATTACTCCATCGTTTTGAAACCGACATCAAGCTTTAATTATTCCTTGACTGTAACTTATGAATGGTGTGAAATGAACAATTGTTATATATAAATATCTTATGAACATTGCTTACCAATAAAAATATAGCATATATGAAATTGTTCATTAATGAACACATACCTGAATGTATACGTATGTGTGACGGGTGAATAGCGTTCACCAATGAACAAGTTGTCAATATAAACAGTGTTCATTATTAAACATTGAGTGCACACTCATTCATGTTGACTGCTACTATGTTTATATTGATCATCAACTAACCTAACATAACATATGCATCAAGATTCCAATAAATTGGATCAAATGGGGAATCCTCTTTATCCAACTTTTGTTGAATACTGTGTTCTTAACCAAATATTTGAGATCAAGGATTAAAAGCAAACCCATTTGGCTCAAATTGTTATGTGTTCACCAAAACCCAACCAAATTTGAAACAGAAAAAAAAGGTATTCAGTCCTTGACATCATTTACACCTTCTGCAGAAATCTGGAACCTGGCTTCAGCTTCGGCTAAACATGGCGAACTAATCACCTTACAAATCCGTTCTTCTCCCCTTCCCTTCCTCAAAGCTAGCCTTGTTGTCGAAGCATGAGCCATGATGTTACCACCAATTGGTTTGACTTGAGGCCCCGCAAACATAGCAGAACCATCCACTTGGGCCACAACTTGATTCGTGATCACCACCGCTACACCAAACTAATATAAAAAAACGTAATCATAAACCAAACCAAGTATATTTCACTTGGAGTACGGGTATGATGTTTTTTAAATCCATGACCTTCTGACAGGTTTCTAAGCATTCTTGTTTATGAAAGTCACATTTTAGTCAATGGCGTCCTTAAACTTGTCAAAGGACCCCAATGTACGCAGACCCTTTCTCTACCCAAGGGGTAGAGAGACTATTTCTGTAGTTAGTAGCGGTATAATTCCTAAACAAAGGTTTAGCATCCAAACAAAATTAAGACCTTCAACATGAGATGAATTGGACGGAGTATTACCTCGTCTGCTAACTTCTGAAGGCTCCTCAAAAACTTTGCAAGATGCATTTGGCGGGCAGATAGCTCCCCTCTACCAGAGAAATCAGTTCTATAGAGAGCAGTTGCACTGTCCACTATCATAAGTGCAAACCTGCAAACCATAAGTACATTTACTGTGTGTCATTCTTAGTCTTTCCAACTTTTACCGTATATCAGTCTCAGTCTTTTCCTGCTTTAACTGTGTCAGTCTTAGGGTCCGTTTGGTTTGCAGGATTGTTTTTGAGGGATTTGAATTGGAATGGATTTAAAATCATTGGTGCGTTTGGTTTGTAGAAGTTGGAATGGAATCGGATTCCATTATTTATAAATAATTATAAATTATTTATATAAATAATTAATTTTTATTTTTATTAACCGATTAATACAAAACAAATGTTTTTAACGTTTTTTAGAACCTTATTCCATACAATCCTACAAAATCCCGTAAATCCCAAGCATCTCCTAAGGATTTCAAAAATCCTAAGATTTCAAATCCGGACAATCTAACAAACCAAACATGGGATTAGAATGGATTCAAAATCCAAATCCCACAATTTCATTCCATTCTTACAAACCAAACGGGACCTTAGTCTTTCCTGCTTATACTGTGTGTCAGTCTTRGTCTTTCCTGCTTTTACTGTGTGTCAGTCTTGGTCTTTCTTGCTTTTTTACTGTGTGTCATTCTTACTCTTTCCTGCTTTAACTGTGTGTTTGTCTCTACCTGTTGGGGTAGAGGCAAGGTATACCGTGTACATACATCCTCCCCCCCCCCCCCCC
>NC_037529.1:4170959-4176849 GCF_001531365.2 Cynara cardunculus var. scolymus
AGTAGAGTGGCTTAATTATATACAAAGTGGCTTATGTTATTCAGTAAGTTTCTAGGAGTAGCTTTATGCAGAAACCCAGGTTTCTTCCAAACCTTCCCTTCCCAATTAAAGAAACACGTTCCTTCCATCTATGAAAAGAAACACCTAAACAAAAACCTTCCCAATCTATGGAGACAGATTAACCCACACATACAACTTTCCGACCAAACAGCCTCTGGTCTGCTACGCTGGCTACAGGTCACCACATGACTCCAAAGAAAAGAAAGTAGAATTCAACAAGCTGAAAAGTTGAACACGAAAAAGTAGAAAACACTTGACAGGATATTTTCAATTTCATTTAAGCACACATTAATTCAAGAAAATTGAAACTCGTTCTTACTTGGCAAGTTACACATAAGGTGTGACAAAGCTGAGTCTTTCCAGAGCGGAATTCGCCATATAACTCAGTAATAGATCCCGTTTCGATTCCTCCTATCAAAGCCAGATCTTGCAGTATTTAGAACTACAGTTATCACCTCAAAGCAAGTACTTATAAAAAAAAAGTTTGTTAAACTGCATCATGGGTAGAAATTCTAACAGACAATGCTTCTTTGTGAAGACTATAACATCAAATAATATGTACCATCTAAGATCTTATCAAGCTCCCTAGACCCTGAAGATATCTGAATTATTTCAAGCCGCTGTGCATGGAGTTGGCCTGCGCTAGTGAAACCCAAAGGGACCAGTTTCGAAGCTGTTCAAATGCAAACAGAATCAAACCTCAATAATTGCAGTAACCATGAAACCGAAAGGGAAACTAGATAACACAAAATGAGCATCTTGACATGCCTGCCTCAACAATTTTGTCAACTTTAGCTTCACTAATTCCTTTAATTTGCAGAAGCTCCTTTCGAGGAGAGTATGCTACAGATTCAACTGTACATAAACCAGCGTCTTTCAACTTCTTTATATCAAGGGCCGCGATTCCAGCCTCCTTTAGGGTTAAAATTTGAAGTTAGCCTCTAAAATACCATCAAATATCGGTAATTAATCAAAATTATTATGTAAATCTTGCAAAAAATATCACCAAGAACAAGATACCATCAAAGCCCTAATATCAGAAGAAGAAACAACCCAAACTCTGGATAGAAATCAGATGGGTTTTCTTACAAGATTAAGCTTAGATTGGAATTAATTCAAGAACCCATTTGACAACTTCGATATTGAAACCCTTATTTTGTTGAGAACGATTATTGGGAGGGGTGGGGGGGTAAGATAATAAACACTAGTAATCGATTCGAAAGAAACCCGTCACAAGTACCCTAGTTTGAGCAAGAACAAGTTATGAAACTAAAGATTTGATTAACGAAGAGAGTAACATGCCTGAAGTTGTTCGACAGGGAAAGGGCCATGCTGCATTTCTTCCAACTGTTCATCTTGCTGTTGTTGTTGTTGTTCTTGGTGAGCCGTTTTCTGGGTTCTCTGCCTCTGCTCCATCACAGAATTCGATCCGAAATCAGAAGAAATGAACGAAAACGGTGACGAAGCCAAAGGGCAAGAAAAGAATGGTAGTATTTGAAAAGATTTCACAGGCGCCAATTTGACGCGTACGCCAGATTGGGTGTTTCTATTGAACAAGATTTGATAAGAAAAATCTTTTTTTTTCAACAAATAATAAAATAAAATTATTTATTTATTTTCTGAAATAAATAAACAAATATTATCGTACCATTTTATGTCTCAAATTGTTTTCCTGTGGAATGAAATTTGTTAAAAAAAAATTCACTTCGAAGGAAATGAAATGTTATCAGATTTAACCGTCGATTTGGTTGGTAGACATTAAAGGGAATTTGTTAAAAGAATTAGAATCTGTCTGTTTGGTTCACATAATTTAACTTTATAATTTGAATGAAACATTGGTAAATGGCTAAAATATCTGTTTGTTTGATTCACATAATGTAACTTTGGAATTAGACTGAATATTGATAAAGGACAATATTTCTTTTTTGAAACAAAAAATCCAGCTATTTTGGTTCAAATTGGTGGTGGTCGGCGGTGGTTCAAATCGACGGTGGTCGACAATGGTTCASATCGGCACTRGTCAGCGGTGGTTCTAAGCGATGGTGATAGGCAGTGGATCAGGTCAGCGGTAGTTCCTATCAAATGGTGGTACAAATCGACAGTAGTTCAGATCAGTGGTGGTCAACGGTGGTTCAGATCGGTGGTTCAAATTGGCAGTGGTCGACAATGGTTGGTCGTGGTTCAGATCAAGCAGGGAAGACAGGATAATTTTGTCTTTTTAAGAAAATGAGATGAAAAGGGAATTGAACTCCTCTCAATTGTGATGAAACGGCCAAATCCATAACGATGAAATGTGTGGAATTCAATTTAATTTTATAGGTAAACCAAATGCATAAACGAATTTTGGTCAATATAATTGATCATTCTAATTTCTTCAACTTTCGTCGAAATCCTGCAAAAAAACGCCTTCCAATGATCTTTTTGTAGATTTTGAATATGTGTAACATTGCAAAATTCTTTTAGACTAAGAAAAGAGGTTTCAATATATATTGAATGAAATGAGTCTAAAACTATAACTTATATGAAACTCTAAAGGGTTTTTTTTGTTGGTTTTCCATTAAGTCTTGTATGAATAAAACTTTGTATGGATTAATCTATATGTATAGATCAGTAGGTTTTTTTGTTTAAGAGAGTTTTTTCATAGATAGAATGACCATATTTTTTAATTGGGAGAGACATGTTTGGAAAAAAAAACTTAAAAGAGTCTATTTGACTCAAGCTAATAAATGAAAATGACAACATTACCCCGATTTAACCGGGAATGAATTTTTTGGGCTTCTAAGGGAATGAGCTCATTATATTATAGGAAACCAAATGGTTTTCGTTGTTTTCATTCTCATTGACTGTTGATTAATACATCTAACCAAACACCTCCTTAGACTGTATATATAAAGCCCCCCTAAAAGCCTACTGAATAAGATACTTTTTATATCATTAAGCCATTATCGAACAWTAATATATAGTTGACCAAATAAGTTGTGAGTCTAATTAAGATGCTAACAAACATGTCCTAGCACGTCCCCTCCAACGGAGGCTATATATTGTCCCAGAGTGTTTAGAGAAGGCTAGACGAGTATAGATTGCCTCATAGCATTGAGTCCATACGATGGTAGATCTTGACTTTAATATCATGTGTGAATATGTATAGTGCAAAATGAAATATAATTGTTTGGCAATTGTTTACAATGAAATTATGGCACTTAATGATTAAAAGAGGCCCATTCAGAGCACTGTAGAACCAGTAAGAGACATATTTTTTTGTCAAACAAGATTCACCTCTTAATGAATCAGAGATTGTTCGGAAACTATAACAAAAAGTTTAWGGAACAGAGAGCAATATGAAACCATAGAGAAGGTAGAGTCAAATCTAAGAGTCGTACAAATAGAAAATCTACAAAAAGAAGTTTCATACTTCATATTCATATGTGAATATGATCTAATCTACTTTTGTGTGAATAAGTCACTGTTTCGAAATATATCTGCATTCAAGTACATTATAACAGCCTCTAAATTGCTAGCTACCTTATGCATCTACTGGCTGATCAAGTGCTGTCATGCTTCACTTTTTATACCTTTGGAAACTGTTGTTACCTCTGTGTGGGATATACTGGGTTTGTTTGGTTTTGAACGCTAGCTGTAAAAGCCGACACGAACAGGAACATTAGCAGCTTTTACCCAGCTTTCGCCTTGTATAAACGGGCCAACCGTGTACTTAAACGCTTCTTCTTTCTTGAAATCGGCCTGATAACCTCCCCACTTCACTCTATCTTTGAGATGCGATCCGGCACCGATGTTGTTATACTCTGCGTAAAACAACGTCTGGAGGGCAAACTCTCCTTCCCACGGCAACCAACCTACAGGATCAACAACGTCTTCAATCTCCGATTCCATCACGACCGTTCTCGAGTATTCTTTCCATGGCCTCCCAAGATAACTCTTGATCTTCGACTGTTCTGGCTTCAGCGAAGAATCTGCGGCAATCTTGCATTTCTGTAACACGATCCCTGTCGTTTGGTGCTTGTCGGTTCTTCCCTGAGCAGTCACGGTGTTTTGCTGATTCTCCATCGGTTTCCTGATGACGATATCGCATGTTTGGAAGATTGCAGCCGCATCCCCGAATATGAAATCTATCGTTCCCATTATGTAGCATCCGCGATAGAATTGCCTGTGTGTTTGGGCATACAATGTGTCTTGATATCCCTCCATTCGACAATTCAAGAAGACCGAACAATCGGATTGCACTCTTAGCGCCACCGCTTGATGCTTCTCGGGACCTGCTGTATTTCTAAAACCGATCGATTGCGCCATAAATCCTCTCCCGATAGCCGCTGCATACATTCATGATAACAAATTCTCTTAGCTTCTGGTTATATGTTGGAACTTTCGTAAGTTAAACATATTCTAACATGGTATCAGAGCAAAATGCARTATTCATACCAAATGTTGCTGTTTGAAATGTAGGAACTCCATCTACAAAATTTTTGCTTCCGGTGATGACGGTTTTCTGCGATCCGTCACCGTAAATGGTGACGTTCGCCATTTGTTTCGTTACGATCACGTTCTCTTCGTAAACTCCCCCTTTAATGTAGATGACATACCGCCCTTGATACTTTTGGGGCAACGATTCCAGCGTCTTAGAAATCGTCGTAAAATCTCCCGAACCATCTTTAGCGACGGTTACGTTCGGAGTCTGGCTAGGCGCATCGGCCTTTAGCAACCTGCGTATGTCAGGGGTCATCCACTTAGGAAGYTCCTTATCTGCATTTCCCGATAGAAGACGGCGGTTGGTGGCGGCGATGGCAGGCGGTGGTGCTCCTCCTTTATCAAACGACGACACTATCGCAAGTGAATTGCTCGTGAGCTCCTTGGCCATCTTCAAAGACTTCTCGACACTAACCCGAGTTGCCTCTTCTGTAATCGCATCGACGCACGTTTGCTGATACGAGATTACCGCACTCAACCAACTGTCTAAATCCCGAGTTGCAGCGCTTCCTGTGGCTGCATTTCGTGAACGATTGAAATCGTCTTGGGCATCTTCGAGAACTTGCTTACAAACTTCATATGAAGCTTTCTGCTCTTTAGAAGCCGTTTCGGCCTTCATGACCGTGGAGGTTTGTCTAATGGCGGCATCGAGCTCATCAGAGGCCGCGGCTATCGCAGCATTAACGAGATCATTCGGTTTCAGCGACGACCACGATTTAGAACTCAAYGTTTTCTCAAGCCGGGTCTCGCACGTTTCTTTATAATCCGTCGATAAACAAGCCGTTTTAACGGCCTTTTGAGTTTGCAAAACTTTTTGGTCTTTGTTTCCATCCTCAGATGGCTTGTTTCCGCTGTTGCCATTCTTGCCGTTGTCGTTGTTGTCGTCGTTTACGTTTGGCAAGTTATCAACGTCATCATTGGCGTCGTTTTCTTGGGAATTGTTGAGGAAAATCAAGAAAGCGGCGAYGGCGCCTGAAAGAAGCAAAATGGCTACGACGACACCAATCATGATCCGCTGTTTGAGCTTTTGTTCTCTTTCGAGCCTTCGGCGTTCCGAGATTTGGTCGAAATCTTGAAATGCCATGATTTAATTGCCCAGAAAGCAATGAAGCTTTCTTTTTGATCCCTGCCTTGGATTATAACCAAGGCAGAGGATACAAGATCTGGAAATCTTTAAAAAAAAAAGAAAAAAACAAAAAGTTGAAGCAAAATTTGTACAAAAGAATTTGGTTGTTTGATGATATTGAATAGAATGATATTATGTTGTAACAAATTATGAAGGGATTGTGGAGTGGAGGATTTTGAGGACCGTTTTCTTCTCACCAAATGCAATAAATCATGTACTCAA
>NC_037529.1:4180316-4184317 GCF_001531365.2 Cynara cardunculus var. scolymus
TACCAAACGCTGTCATCGACATTTTGTTGACATGGTGATACTTCAAAGCTGCATCACTACTAAGTAAATGCAAGAAGCCAAAGGATATTTCAACAGGATATCACATATGTCCAAATTTCAGCCTCCATGTCAGTTCCCATGGAGATGTTCACAGCTTAATATGGCTTGGTGGTAGTACAAAATACTTCTATGTTTAATGTATATGGAGTAGCTATAGATTCCTGTTGTTTTGTAAAATTTTACTCCAACTTYTAATTTATTAGGACATAGTCAAGTTCAGTTTCAATTGTCAAATGGAATTGACAACAAATATTATCCCATGGCATGATACTTCTGTCTATAGCATGATCTGTACAATGTTTGATCAGAGAAGACAAAACTTCTGTTACAAAAGAAGAGCTATGGGTACGGGGAAGTACCAATAAATTTTTCTTATAAAAGTATATAMTTAAATTTGTAGTAAACTATCCTTGCCATACTACCTTTGATGCTTGAAATGAAAACCACACATCTTAGAAGTATATAAATAAATATGTGTATACACATATATAATGTGTGTGTGTGCATTGAACGCTTTTAAACTTCAAAACTTCTTATGTTTTATTGATTGATAATTATAGTTTTGAAATATTTGCTTTGTAGGAGRATTTTTTCCTATAAATAAAAGTGAAAATGGTTGATTTTGTTGATGACAACACTGGTGAGTATTTTAAGTTATATCTTAAAGAAATTAATTCAAGCTTATAAGCCACAGAACATGAATATGAGGGATGTTATCATAAGTTACCTACTGTAAAATAAGACAATAATGCTTTTATTATTTTAAGTAGTTAGTGAATGCAATATTTGATTTTTGTATTTTTGTTTTATATAGTTTTATTTAACAAGTAGAATGTAAAGGAAATTTTAACAGTGGTGTTTTTCAAAATAAAATAATCCTATGGTTGCCCATTACCCATCATCTGAAACCCATAATTAATTGGTTATTACCCACCGTGATTACTTGTAATTGGGTTACCCCACGGGTAGGCCATCAATCATAATGGTCTTAATTGAGTTTTAGAGTCATATTTAGATTTCTTTGAATAACGTCTCTGATTGTTTTACGACTACTTCATTAAGATGTTTATGGATAGGGTGGATATTGAAATGTTTTAAGTAGGGATGATATCATTTAGAAGACTTCCATTTTGAGATTTAATAATGTGTTTGGAGATTCTGGCTCATGCTYCATAGTACATTGTGTATATTCACAATATTTGGTTGTATATAACGTATAAATAAGTTTTTGATGGGGAGCTGATCTCTGGGAAAAACAACAAGCAAGATGTAGACATGTAGTCTCACTTTCAGGTTTTGAGTATGAGTATCAAACCATGAAACAAGCAGCTTATGAAGCAGTTGAATACATGCTATAATTGACTCACAATCAAATCCTCATCTTAAAGTTCTGAGTAGTGATAAAATGTCTACATATGCAAAACTATGCATGGTGCAAACAGATTCATGCAAATGGCTTCCTCTGACAAATTCTCTCTTTTTTAGCATTAAAGGTGCTCCTAATAGCAAAACATGCATCACGAGACATGATGCAGCTAACCTGACCTATGGATGAAAGGATGGTGATAACAATAACCACTCCAACATGGGTTCATACTTGTTACAAGGTTTCATACTCATTACAAGGTTTCTTTTTGGGGACAACGTATTCCCCTCCATTACYTTAAGATGTTTTGCATCCTTACTCTATTGCAAACTAAAGATTCTTCGATTTAGGATCTTGTAATTCAYTGAATGCCATGGTCATAACATTTGATTGGATATGATCTGTGAATTCATATAAAGCCTTTTAGATCATAACTTAACTCTACTCACAACTCATGTGCTTCGTGAACACTAATGCTAAGGCATACTAACCCATAAAAMCTCTAACATGAAAAGTTTGATCTCTATTTTCAAAACTAGAGAAGAGTGCAAACAAACGAAAAAATATATATTTGACCCCAACTCTATGCAAGTCAAAGAGCATTACAACTTGTTGGTAGCTMCTTTGTCCTTGTTTATTTCAAGGAACAAAGCCAAAATCATATATACATCAAATTCACATCCAAAGAAAGAGATATCATTCTCCATTCCCAAAAAGGAGCAACCGGATAATCTCTCTTTCAAGTACAAATTTTGTGGATTCTAAATACGTTTGAGAAAACTTTGAAGCATTGCATTGAACTTCCAAGTAATATTGCTGTGGATTCTAGCTTTGACATAGAAAAATGCAATTCTCTTTTGGGAATGAAAAGGAATTTCATCTAATCTAATAGCATGATGTATCAAAATAGATATATGACGTGAGAAACAGTTATAAACTTCATGCACTAGTTAGTTACCCAGCCTAATTTATGKCAAGTATCAAAATCAGATCAATGATGAAGAATGAACAGAAAGAAAGTTGTATGAATGAATAAGATATATACCCAATCGCCAACCACAAACAAGCTCACAAGGACAGCATTTTGAAGGTCTTTCTTGATTCTAATAGCATAGACATCAAGACAAGCTARCCCAAAGCTCCACAACACTTGAAGTCCCATCGATGCTATTAAATAGCTGCGCCAAAATTGGACATAYATTGGTTGGTTAAAAGGTTCATAGCCAACAGCTCATTTAATGCACTAACCACRAATATAGCCACATTGCTCCAATAAAGGAGTCCAATCTGTTTGGTTGATTTTCCATTAAGTCCCGTATGAATAAAATGTATTTGTGAAGTTGGATTAATCTTTTTGTATAGAGTGAGAAAGTTTTTGTTTAGGAGAGCTTTTTCATATACGCAAAAAGCGGTGTTTTCTAAATGGGAGGAGCWGTTTTGGAGAAAAAACACTCGGGTTTCTGCATAAAGCCCCAGAGATCATTTTGATTCCATTAGTAATGAGGATTCGAAATATCACACATTGATCCTCTTAGAGCTTACTGAATTAGCCACTTTCTATATCATTAAACCACTATCAAACAATCGTGTATAAGCTCATTAAGCTGCTAACAAACAAGCTCTTAGTACAAGAACAACCAYATACTTAAGTCCCCTCTTACATTCACCCACATCCTTAACATTTCCAAATCTGGCAAAATGGACTCTAATCGTGAGGTTATATCAGAATCATGGAAACTGGAAAGCTAGAAACTCATCTTAATCAACAAAAGACAAAACTCATATAGAAACAAAATTGAAAAAAAATCCACATGCCTAATTTGGTATACGAATCAATTAAAACGTGAAATTATTTCCTATAAATTTGGCAAAGTGGACCCTATGCCAAAATGCAGTATCGGCTAATTCACAACTCAAATAATGTCATGAATCGAAACACAAACATCATACCAGAATGCAGTATAGTTCGAAAATCCAGCAGCTGAAACCATCCACCCAATCGAAGCAGCAGCACATAAAAATTGGCCAATTCGCAACATCAATCCACTCACACTTCCAGGGCTTCCGAACATGTCCTTCATAGCTTGTTCACTCTCTCTGGGGCCCTTCTTTTCACCAGATCAAAAGGGCCCTAAGCTCAGCCCTATATTTCAAAATACCTCACCATATGGGGAGATCTGAAAAACAATCTATATGAAATTTTAGGGGTAAATGGATTCAAGAACCAATTGTAGATGGGATATTGGGTTGATTTCAGCGTTGATGGTGTGGATTACCAGTGAGAGTAATGGAGAAGGTATTGAAGCTGTTTGGTCTGATTTTTGGCATCGCGATTTGGGAGATGAAGAAGATCGTCAGTCCACGTGGATTATTATTTTATTATTTATTWWTTTTTTTCTCTTTTCTTTCCGTCTTTTAACGTTTATGGTCTTAATGGTTCGAATATTCTCGTTGCCCACAGGTGTTGCCCTCATGGAAATAGTTATATATATTTTATTTGGTCCCTGTAGTTTTAATTTTGTCTCGGATTTGGTTCCAGAGTTTTTTTATTCCAAAATAATACACTATCATTTGA
>NC_037529.1:4184847-4186479 GCF_001531365.2 Cynara cardunculus var. scolymus
AAGTCAAAAACTATTCAATATTGGACTCATTTCGAAGGTATTAACGAGATGATTATAATGGTGTAACTTGTTAAAATAAAAATGTATTTTTAAACATGTTTTAATTGATATACGATTATGTATGTTAATTTGATAAAAGTTTAAAATGAAATATTTAAAAGTAAAGGACGTAAAATTAATTAATTAATTAATTAATTATAGGGGTATAAAGTGTAAATTTAAAATTATAATTAAAAAAAAAATTATTGTGAGATGGTGAGTGTATGTGAGGGGATGAGTGCATGTGAGGAGATGAAGGGGTGAAAAAGTGAAAAAGTGAGTATAAATGATATTTTGGTCATTTAATATTTTAAGACTTTTGCTAAATTTGTCTTAATAAGATAGTATTAAAATTATAATTTTAAAATTATCGGTTGTGAGAGGGTGAGTGTATGTGAGGGGTGAAAAAGTGAAAAAGTGAGTATAAAAGGTATTTTAGTCATTTAGTATTTTAAGACTTTTGCTAAATTTGCTTAATAAGATCGTATAGATTAAAATAAATATGTGTTTTTTATACATATTTTAATTGATATACGATTATGTATGTTAATTTGATAAAAGTTTAAAATGAAACATTTAAAAGTAAAGGACGTAAAGTAAATTAATTAATTAATTATAGGGGTATAAAGCGTAAATTTAAAATTATAATTTTTTTTAAAAATCGGTTGTGAGAGGGTGAGTGTATGTGATGGGATGAGTGTATGTAAGGAGAGGAGAGGGGTGGAAAAGTGAAAAGGTGAGTATAAAGGGTATTTTGGTCATTTAGTATTTTAAGACTTTAAAACTTTTGCTAAATTTGCTTAATAAGATAGTATAGATTAAAATAAAAATGTATTTTTTAAACATGTTTTAATTGATATACGATTATGTATGTTAATTTGATAAATGTTTAAAATGAAACATTTAAAAGTAAAAAACGTAAAGTAAATTAATTAATTAATTATATGTGTATAAAGTGTAAATTTAAAATTATAGTTTTAAAAAAATCGGTTGTGAGAGGGTAAATGTATGTGAAAGGTGAGTATATATAAGGACAGGAGGGGGTGAAAAAGTTAGTATAAAGGGTATTTTGATCATTTAAAAATTTTAAGACCTTAAGACTTTTGCTAAATTTGCTTAATAAGATAGTATATATATATATATAAAACCTCAAATATCTATTCAAAGCCATATTGGAACCAAGAGTTTATGGAGTCCAGATAAGTCTATATTCAAACACTGTGTGTGTGTGTGTGTGTGAAAGAGAGATGAAGAGGTTGTGCCATTGGGGTGATGGAGATTGAAGACGACAATACCAGTGGTTAGAGATAGAGGTAGTGAACGATGAGATTAGGGACTCGGGTTGGGTTTTAAGTGTTTTTATATATTAACGGTCATTATAATAAAAGTAAACCAAAAAAACAAAAATGTTCATCATTTGACGGTAGCAACTAGCAGCCCTAACAACATAAAAAACGTAAGAAAAATGAAATCCTGACGAACATTGTTATTAATTTCTGTTAGATGAGAGGTATTTTAGTCTTTTCATACCCTTCTGACATTTTACTTTAAAAAATAAAGATTAATCAATTAAACCAATCCCTCCCCATTTTT
>NC_037529.1:4186484-4190309 GCF_001531365.2 Cynara cardunculus var. scolymus
AATAATTAATTTGATACTAATATTGATGTATTTATTTTCGAAATTTTATTATATCTTCAAATTTATATTTTATTCAAAAATAAAAGTATGATCTCTTTCTTAAAACCACATAAAAACATATTATAACATTTTGAGATAAAGAATAAAACCTTTTAAAAAACGTATTAAAATCGAGATATATCTCGCTACATTGCACGCGTACCCTTTTAGTTCTATTTAAGTGTTCAAACAATCATTTGTTGAGTTTGTATATTATATTTTTAATTTGTTATTTATTCTTATTGGATCTCAATGGATCATCTTTTCTTTCATATTCTTATTGATCTTCATTTGTCTACTTGTCTATAAAACCTTCATAATCTTCTTTATCATTGATATTTCAATGACCCTCACGATTACTTCATTCACACGAATTCTCTTTTTGTGTCAAAATAACACATATTTCTTGTTGTGAACTAAAAAAATTCTTACTTTTTATAAAAATTTATCAACCATAGTTTTTATACTTTTTGTTTCAAATTACCTAATAAGAAATACGTAAATTGAAGTACTCTCTTATATATCCAATAAAAATAAATAAGATTTCTTTCCTCGGAAAATTATTAGCATTTATTGTACTTAATTTTATACTAATGAAAAACATTTATTCGTACTTGATGAGAGTCACTACAAGAAATAAATATAAAAGAAGATTATAAGTAACATATAATATGTAAATAATATAATATTTTATAGTATTCAATTAGCATAAATGACTATTTTCAAAGTCAAATGCAAACTACAAAAATGATTTCTAAATTTATTAAAGGTTAGATATCATTTTTAGATATTTCACTGAACCTCAAGGACCAAAAATGTAGTTTATTATACAGAGTAAATTACAAAACYGTCCCTTGACTTTGGTCAAACTATAAATGTCGTTATCAACGATTGAGAAATTTTAAAGAACATCATCAAGATTTCATTTTTGTTATACTTTTGGTCTATGATTTATTAAGGTTGTTATTTGTTGCCATTAAATGGGGAGCATTTTAGTCACACCACGTTGTCATGTGCTCCCCACCACATCATTGTAAGTCGGTAACTTCATTCCCCTTCCCATCCTCCGCATGACAACCCTAAATCTTGACAACCCCATCCACATTTGTCATACTTGTGGCACGTTTTCGTCGATAACACGTTGAGACCGAGTCCCCCTGTTTTTGGTTAAAAAGTGGTYGAGTCCAAATGAGATGGAGATAATGATGTGTGATCCATATGTGAAAAAAGATCTATAAAACCCCAAATAAACAATGAGTCAAACTTAAAGATCCAAGATTTAACATTCAAGTAAAACAATAGGATATATATATATATATATATATATATATATATATATAACCTCAAATATCTATTCAAAGCCATATTGGAACCAAGAGTTTATGGAGTCCAGATAAGTCTATATTCAAACACTGTGTGTGTATGTGAAAGAGAGATGAAGAGGTTGTGCCATTGGGGTGATGGAGTATTATTTTTTAAATATTTTTAGTATTATTTTTTTGTTTTTTGCTTTTATTTGATTATTATTAATATAAACATTAATTTTTTATAATAAATTATTATTAGCATGAACACTTCTCTTAATTATTGCATAATGAAGAAAAATAATAATATATGATATATAATAACGTTATATATGATTTACAAAGTAAACTGCAAATTTGGTCCACGTGGTTTGTTGTCTGTAACACTTTTGTTTTTTATAGTTTTGAAATTACAAGCTGACTATTGTGGTATGCAAAAACGATCGGATTTAATCTTTGTCTCTGAAGACTGTTAAAAAACCACGTTAGATGAGAGGTATTTTAGTCTTTTTATACCCTTCTGACATTTTACTTTAAAAAATAAAGATTAATCAATTAAACCAATCCCTCCCCATTTTTACCTCYGGCAACCCAAACCAAAAACTTTTCGGTGTAACTTTTCTGGCCACCGYCACATCCTCTTCTCGAGACAAACCATGAAACACATACTAGTCCATTCACGCTTGTGTCAAAGTTAAACCTAAATCCCTACCTCAGAATCAAACACAAAACCAAAATTAAATCAAACTCAAATCGAAATCACAAATCAAGACTTAAAGGGGGTTTTTGCTTCTAGATTTTTTGTATATTGGTTAAGAAGGCGGGAGAAAAAATAACAAAACCCAACGGCCCAATGTTTAACTTTGAAGCTTTGGCAATAAGGGTTTCGATTTTCAAGCTCCAGCCAAGGGTTTCAATTTCGAGTTTCGCTGGTCTAGGCTCCTCACGACCTGACCCTCGAGCACAACCCATATTTTCTTCTTTACATATCACCATTTTCGACAGAGGAAAGAGTCATCATTGGCCCACACCCCTCATTTATTGGTGCGTAAACAGACGCCGACACATGGTTGCAGAAGGAGACCCTGATTTGTTCTCTTCACCTGGTCCCCTTCAATTTGCTCTTTTTCATCTCTTCATTCAATGAGATGAGCGAGGAAACAAGATTTGTTGGTACAGAACTCATCAAAGTTGCAAATGTTGGCTGGTAGAGGTATCATCGAAGATGTAGGGATGAAGGTATCGAATTTTAAAGAAAAATGACAGAAAATGCAAAAAGCCTAAGATATTCCACACCTAACGGATTTGTTTAACAACCATTAGAGCTATGGATCAAATCCAGTTGTTTTTACATACCACAATGACGAATTTACAATTTCAAAACTGTAAAAACTAAAGGGATGTTTGGATCATCGGAATTTGGTGGAATTGAAAGGAATTGGAATGTCCAATCCTTTGACCAAATTCTAAATAGAGTGTTTGGTTCACATAATTGATGTGAAGGAATCCTTCCAATTCCAACAAATTCCTTAAGTTATTGATTTCACAATTCCACCGCATATACCATGGATTTCAAATTCCAATCCGACAAATTCCTTAGCCCTCATCCATTCATCGACGCTATATCTCGATTTGCTTTGTTCTGCTATGCTCGATCTCGTTTAAAACTAATAATGGCAACATGCCAGGTTCGGGCCGGTTATTGGTATCTCCGTCCCCGAAACCGATAACTAAAACCGTACACGTGATTGCCCCGATCCCCATCGGGGATCTTATCGGGGATCCCCATCGGGTCTCCGCGGTTTCCCCGATCCCAGTTGGGGAACCTGTTAAGGTAAAAATCATTTTTTTCCCATTCACCGTTGGTTATAACCGAACCCGAAACCGAAATACGAAACAGATCTAAAAAAATTACAATATGTTAATTTTCACAACTAAAAGTAAATTACAATTTTTTTAAAGATGCAAGTTTAAATGTCTCAAACATAATCGAACCAATTACAAACAATGTATTAGTTTACAATATAAAATTAAACAAAACTTCAAACATCATACAACTAAAATCACGATTTCACAATTAAACAAATAAACTACACTTTTTTCGTGAGCCTTATTTGGGTTCTTGAAGTAAAGTGGAAAAAAGTTTTTAAATTTTAATGTTATTATTTTCTTTTAATGATATTATATCTATACTATATTATAAAGCATTTGGCTAAAACTCTTAAAAACTCTTAAACTCTTAAAGACAACATCTATTGCTAATGGTACAACCTGTTAAAGCCATCCCTAAACCCGTTCATCCCTAAACAATTTCATCCATATCCGATTTCATCCATATCCTATTTCATCAAATACAGATTAAACATCTCATTTTAAATATAAAAAATATAAAATATAATTAGGATAATTATTGAATTCTAACAGAATACTTAATTATTATCTTTATAAAATTTATAATATTAAACCAAAAATAAATTATTTC
>NC_037529.1:4190354-4192422 GCF_001531365.2 Cynara cardunculus var. scolymus
ATGCAAAAAGCCTAAGATATTCCACACCTAACGGTTTTTTTTAACAACCATTAGAACTATGGATCAAATCCAGTTGTTTTTACATACCACAATGATGAATTTACAATTTCAAAATTGTAAAAACTAAGGGCTGTTTGGATCATCGGAATTTGGTGGAATTGAAAGAAACTGGAATGTCCAATCATTTGACCGAATTCTAAATAGAGTGTTTGGTTCACATAATTGATGTGAAGAATCCTTCCAATTCCAACAAATTTCTTAAGTTATTGATTTCACAATTCCACCGCATGTACCATGGATTTCAAATTCCAATCCGACAAATTCCTTAGCCCTTATCCATTCATCGACGCTATATCTCGATTTGCTTTGTTCTGCTATGCTCGATCTCGTTTAAAACTAATAATGGCAACATGCTAGGTTCGGGCCGGTTATTGGTATCCCCGTCCCCGAAACCGATAACTAAAACCGTACACGTGACTGCCCCGATCCCCGTCGGGGATCTTATCGGGGATCTCCATCGGGTCTTCGCGGTTTTCCCGATCCCAATTGGGGAACATGTTAAGGTAAAAATCATTTTTTTCCCCATTCACCGTTGGTTATAACCGAACCCGAAACCGAAACACGAAACAAATCTAAAAAAAATTACAATATGTTAATTTTCACAACTAAAAGTAAATTGCAATTTTTTTAGAGATGCAAGTTTAAATGTCTCAAACATAATCGAACCAATTACAAACAATGTATTAGATTATAATATAAAATTAAACAAAACTTCAAACATCATACAACTAAAATCACGATTTCACAATTAAACAAATAAACTACACTTTATTCGTGAGCCTTATTTGGGTTCTTGAAGTAAAGTGGAAAAAAGTTTTTAAATTTTAATGTTATTATTTTCTTTTAATGATATTATATATATATATATATATATATATATATATGTATATAAATTAAAACTAATATATATACACATATCAGGCCGGACCGGGCCGATGATCACCGTCCCCGCCCCCCGTTAAAATCCCCGAATTTGTCTCCGATCCCCACCCCGTCCTCGATAAGATGTCCCCGAACCCGGTCTGAAAGTTTTGGTTTTCGGTTTTCACCATCGGTTTTGGTTTTTTTTGCCATCTTTATTCAAAACTGCTCGATCTGGTATGCTCGACCTCTCTCTCTCTCTCTCTCTCTCGTTCTTTCCATCCTAAAAAGGATTTTCTCGAAATGCCATCTATGTAATTTTCTCGTTGAATTCCGTGAATGAAACAAAAAAATTCAATTCCATTAAGAATTTCATTTCAATTCCATCCAACCAAACGCAATCAAAAGACATGGTCAAATTTCATTCCATTTCATTCCCTCAAAGTCAAATTCATTTGATGAATTTCAATTACATCGAATTCCATTCTACGAACCAAATGCCCCCTAAAAGTGTTATAAACAACAAACCACAGGGACTAAATTTGTAGTTTACTCTAATTTACATGTATATATATAAAACGATTTTAACAAAAATATATAATATTTAATTTGATTGATTTGAAATGAAACACCGTTTAAAGAAAGAGATTTTGCCTTTCTGGTGGGACCATTACGACAGTAAATGGTGGTCCGTTACGAGAGCGACGGTGAACCATTAAATTAAGCTCACAAATTATCGTCAGTTTCGTCGCTGCGTTTTCCTCTTTCTTTATAATCCTCCGAATACATTATTCACTGTAGCTGACCTGAAAATGGCGACTCAAATTGAATTCTTCGATCTGATAATAAGCAAATCGCAGATTCCATCGGTAGGTCTGGGAACATGGCAATCGGAACCTGGTCTCGTTGGCCAAGCTGTTTCTAYTGCCGTCAAGGTTAACTTCTCCAATCTCCCTCTTTCTTCTTTCCTTCAACTAATATCACCGATCAATGGAGTTCGTTAGCTGTAATCTTATTTTCATGTATTGTTGTTTTTTTGTATATCTAATGCATGGTTTGGAGCATTGTTATCGGCATTAAAATTGTTTATATGTTTTTAAAATGTTACAAACCGATCGAGTAATCTTCGTCTTCCTGCTTAGTATGT
>NC_037529.1:4192716-4199191 GCF_001531365.2 Cynara cardunculus var. scolymus
AGGTTTATTTATTATCAAATGCTTTATATTAGGAAACAACTGACATTTTCATTGAAGATGGTTGATATTGTTTTGCAAAGTTTGTGCTAATATAACGATTTACAAATGATCCATGCTCTATATATATGTGTGTATGTATCTGTGYAAAATCGATATGGGGAATGAAACTCTAACAAGATTTGACCACGAGTTGGGTTCTTCTAGGTATAAAATGGTATGTTCTATTTCCAAATCCTTATGGAGTCATGGGTCATCTATCAAAAGCTTACTAGGTAARCGCTTATCTGTTGTCACTTTCTTTACTGGGAGCATGGCATTGGTAAGGACCAAAAATCTTATCAGATAGCAAGGACTGGAAATCTTAAGGTGTTACTTACTTTAGTTGGGGCATGACAAGGACAAAGTCTGTTTAGAGATAGCAAGGACCGAGAATCTCGGACGGTGGTGTCTCTTGCCGGCAAGCACTTGCCTTGGTAAAAGCCCCATTCTATCCTTTAGTCTAGAATGCATAGTCAATTAGGTTGACCTAAGGATAACTGCATAAGACCATTAAGACAATTCCTTGAGGCTTTTTAACAAAAGAAAGGCTGTTTTTATGATGCATTTATTGTAGCGTATAGGGGTGCACAATATCCATGATGCTTGCAGATATATATTCATAATTGAATTATTCAATTACGACTCAAATTGAATTCATAATGTAAATGGTGAYATTCATACATATTTACGTTCTCACTTAATTGGACTTTTCCATTTAAAGTTAATAATGGTTTGTATTAATTGTTATCGTTTKYTTTTTTTTTCAAAAAAATTCAAATCATTAGAAATATGTTTCTTATTTCACTAAGGCTAATATGCTTAATTATATTATGTAATGCTAAAATTAACTAATTTTTTAACATGTTCTTTTTGGTCATTTCATATTTCGTAACTATTTTATCCCAATTTTAACTAAACATGATTAGTTCATCAGTTAGTTTTTCAGGCAACAGTCAACTTACCTACTCGTTTGCCAAACATAACCAAAGTTTTATAAGTTCATAATTGCATCGACTATCTTCTCATCATGTTTCTCTCCTGCAGGCTGGGTACCGMCACATCGATTGTGCCCAAGTTTATGGCAACGAAAAAGAGGTATATATGCAAGTTTACAGAAATGGAGAATTACATCATAAGACATAARCTTATGGACTTCATTTTTGTTAGAATGTAGAGCAATAATGGGGTACTTTTAGCCAAGGTTCCTATCTAGATTGTTGCTATACCGACAGGGACGGATCCACTATGGGGCATACGATGGCACATGCTTGCTTCGTTCCTCCATCATAGTGTAAAATGTTTTTGGGTCGTGAAAGGTGCCACCGTATTATTTTGATGGGTGCAACTATATGCACCTTGAAACTACAATGATAACACAAGTTTCTCTTGGTATAGTTGGTTTGCATGGTCTTTTCTCCTCTTGCGGGCGCGGGTTCAAATCTCATTTATATCATTTTTTAGTTTTTTGCTTTTAATTTCAAGTTTATTATATTTCCGAAAAAATTAGGATAAAAGACTCGAGCAMAGGACCTTACATACAAAAACCAAGGAATTAACCATAAGACCGATGATGATTTTGTAAAATATCCATATTTTCGCTTTTTATAGTCAAATGTTGCTACCACTTAAAAAAATTTCTAGATCCGCCTCWGCATACCGGTATCTTATTTCTGGGTACCATATAAGCTGCTAAAATATACAATGACGACCTTTTTGCTTTTTCTTGTTATATTTGGTGTCATCAAGTACCAAAGACCCTGTAAAACTTATTCTTGCATATCCTTTAGTCTCTTTTTGTAGTCCAAAACAATTCATAACTCAACTATGTTAATGCCATTATGGTTTTCAAGATTGGTGTAGCTTTGAAGCAGCTCTTTGATGATGGTGTGGTGGAACGACAAGATCTGTTTATTACCTCTAAACTCTGGTTTGTTTTAATCCCTTCTCGCTTAACTTTGGWTTCGTGTGATTCGTTCAATTAAATATTCAATATCCTAAACGTTACAGGTGTAATGATCATGCCCCGGAAGACGTACCATTGGCATTGGACAGGACTTTGCAAGACTTGCAGCTTGACCATGTTGATTTGTACCTTGTAAGTCTGCAGAATGCCAAGTTTCATACCCTCTTTGATCTGCAAAAACAACTTATTTCATAGAGTAAAAACGACATATTTTCTGKCTTGATCTTCATTTGTACGTATTAACCGATAAATCTTGTTCTTTCTATTCAAGATTCACTGGCCGGTACGGACAAAGAAGGGGGCTGCGGGGTTCAAACCTGAAAATTTTATCCCAACCGATWTACCTGCCACATGGAAAGCAATGGAAGCACTCTATGATTGTGGCAAGACCCGAGCTTTAGGCGTTAGCAATTTTTCATCAAAGAAATTGGGAGATTTGTTGGAGGTATCGCGAATTCGCCCTGCTGTGAATCAGGTGGAGTGCCATCCTTCGTGGCAGCAAACCAAACTGCGGGAATTCTGTAAATCTAAGGGTGTTCATCTTTCCGTAAGTGGGCATGAAACTTCTATTTAACTATTCATTTTTGCGTTCTTTTCCATGTGTGTTCTYCGGAGCCAAAAAAGACTGGGAAATCTTGTGTTATCTCTTTCTGCTAAGAGGCATACTTAGGGCCTGCTTGTTGGCAGCTTAACGAGCTTAATAGGACTCGCAACTTATTTGGTTAGCTATAAATGATTGTTTGATRGTGGCTTAATGATATATAAAGTGGCTTATTTGGTTAGCTTCTAGATTGAAGTTTTATACAAAAAGCCATTTTTTTCCAAACATGCCCCTCCCAATTAACAAGGTAACGAGAGAAGATAATTCTCTATAGAAAGCACACTTCTTCCTCTATGAAACCCCCTCAGAAACATCTATAAAGACGTATTAGTCACACAAACAGCTTTATCCATATTGGACTTAATGGAAAATCAACCAAACAGCCCCTTACTTTGACGTTGCTCTTCATTCAAATATACAGGCATATTCACCACTCGGTTCTCCTGGCACGAAATGGCTCAAGAGCAATGTACTGCAGCATCCCATTCTGACAATGGTTGCGGAAAGATTAGGGAAGACGCCTGCACAGGTGGCTCTCCGTTGGGGTTTGCAGATGGGTCATAGCGTACTTCCAAAGAGTACGAATGAAGCACGTATCAAAGAGAACTTTGCCATTWTCGATTGGTCCATTCCAGATGACTTGTTCACGGAGTTGTCTAAAATCGAGCAGGCAAGCTTTCTTCTCCTGCCTATCACATCTAATCCATCATTCAATGTGAAAAATCCATTTATTCACATGTGAATGCTACTTTCTTGCAGGCACGACTTMTCAGAGGGGAATTTCTTGTCAATGAGACCTACAGCCAGTATAAAACCGTTGAAGAACTCTGGGACGGTGAGATCTGAAAAATAGGAGAACTTAAACGATTCTAGTTGTGTTTATTTTCGTCATTTTCGTAAAAACAATGCAAATAAACCAGGACTGATGTCAAAATCCTGGAATCAAAGGACAGTTTGAAGTTTACTCTGGTGGCATCATGGTTTAGGAGAAACTGATAAGGTTATGTTATGTTCRTTTCTGCATTTGGTACACGGAGACTAAGACATAGCAAAAATCTGTTGTCTCACGTTTGACTCAACAATGGAATTCKGGTAGAACGGGATCGAGTGACATAAAAATGCATGTTTTCTATCTCRCWTAAACTACCTGCCCTGCCATTCATGTCAATTTAATACCTYAYTCTTGCTTRTCGAGATCYTTGTTCAAGTACCAAATGCAYCCTTACGAAAACAATCTTTTTTTCAAAAGATTGCAACCAGACCCACTCTCGTCTTATCTCATCATCCCGGATTGACCAAATAGCATACCTGCCTACACGATCAAAATGATAATAAACGGTCATTACCTTTTTGTCATGTCACATTTCAAGGTAAGATGATCAAGGTGTCTACATATAGGGGTATTTAGTGGTATGAAATAACGATTGTTAAGTGAGGGATCAAAATCAGAATAAAAAATGCATACCACATGTTTTTTTTTTTTTTTTGTAATAAACGAAGTTCAGGGATAAGAACCATAAACACCATCATACAATATGAACAAGCAAACCAAACCTACCCGACAAATCTCATTCGAGAATAGGGTTTAAGGAGTTGTTTTAATAAAAATATCGTTGGACCGTTCAAAACCGATCGAACCAAGTTAAATTGGACCGTATTTGGCGGTTTGAGCGATCTGATGGTCTGGTCTAGCATGAAAAATGGACAAATTGCTTGATCTGGTCTACGGTTTGAACGTTTTTTAAGCGGTATGGACCGAACTAACCGTTAAAAAAGTACATGTAGATTAATTATATTTAGTTTTTATGTTATAGGCTCAACTTGATGACACAATTGAAAAAAGTGTGTCAAAAACATTATGTTTTTAGTTTTCATTTATCAATTGACYGCGTCATTTAAATTGGCAAAATTCCGAATTTCGTCAAAAATAAATATAAAAAATTTTAAATCGCTATTCGACTTGCTCAATATTGTCCAAAATTTTAACTATTTTGTTTAAACTTTTTCTAGTTTGTTCAATGTTTTTTTTAGGTTATATATATATACTTTAGGCAATAATGAAACGAAAAAATGACGATGGTGCCCTTAGGTTCGGACGTACAAGGTACCCATAAAGGGAAGGGGTGGTCGAAGAAGCGGGAGGAGAGAGAAAAACACAAGGGTTTTGTTTTTTTACTTTTTTCGAATTGCCAACGATACTTGTACAACAAATTCATATACTTAAATGCTAATATTTTTTTTAAAAAAATAAATAAATACAAAATGACCAAAATACCCTTCAAGTAATGCCGTTACAATTGTCGTATTAATGCCGAGACTAGTTTCAAAGCAAAATACATGTCACAATTACTATTCTTGTCCTGTTTACGTTTGAGATACAATTTTTAAAGTTTTTTCTGCAAATCATACGAACTAAATTGTAGTTTACCCAAGTAAATAATAAATAATACAACTGCAATCATCTACGCGTAACTTAGTTGGTAAAGGGATGGAGTGACTTTGTCCATATATAAGATAGGTTGCAGGCCGTAGCTCACTCACATTAGCCTCTTTGGAGATGGGTCCGATGTGGGCCTAGTGAGTGTTTGAATAAACAACTTATACTGATGCCAAACCGGTAATAATAATTTTTAAAAAAATTAAACCATTATAATTTATAATAAATTAATAATTATTTTATAGGAAAAAATAAGCAATATTTCCAAACGCCCCTAATAAACAATATCACCAAATTATGTGATAAAAGTTTACCAGGTTTACGGAAAGAGAAACGTACCGAGGCCATTCCCTGGTGTTACATGTTCGAAACCAAACCCTAGAGCACTGATCGCTCATCTATTCCCCATCTTCTTATCATCGTCAACCAATCATGGGTTCAGGTGAGGTTAAGCTTCACAATTTCTTGCTTAAYAGGTTCAATTCTACTCAGTTAAATGACCCATCTGCAGAAACGCACACATTCGATTGCTACGAAGTGGGTTTYTTGTTTAAGTTAATGGGTTTTGCACTGTTGCCACGTTGTCATGACGATTTTTCTTTCTTATTTCTCRTTTAGATGCAGACATGGAGGATTATGGATTCGAGTACTCCGAGGAAGAACCTGAGGAGCAAGATGTGGACATTGAAAATCAATATTACAATTCTAAAGGTTTTGAATCAGTGAACTTCCTTTTCAGTAGTTAGAGTTATGCATATACTGGTTAAATTTTATCTTCAAAACTGATTGATACTTCTATCCTTACTATACGCTAGTAAATTCCCATTAATTGATAATACTTCTTCCAATCCAGAAAAAAGAGCTAAACATTGACTTTAATTTTGATRTGGAATAATGAGTTATATTTTCCACTTACGGAGTTGATATGAACAGCAACTYTTTGTTACCCACCTGGATTCTTCAAATCAAACCTGTATAATGGATGCATAGTTGTCTGCTTTGATGCAATTAAACAGTGCAAAGTAGTTGGCCWTGGATAGCAGTGTGAGGAATGACCCCATCTATGTTTTACAACCTTTGGCGAATTGGGTATTTATGTTTTGCTATYGGATTTTATTGCATGACGAAAGATAGTGTGAGAATAGGAGTTAAGGTGGAGAAGCGTGAGAAGGGATATGGACCCTTGATCGCTTTTAATCTCACCCCCATCCCATGAATTGTGCCTCCCACGGGAATTGATCTGATGCATCTCRTTAGTGTTGATCTTCAATTAGGATTGATCRAAGGGTGGAGATCCSTTCTYACCATAACTTCCATTCTCACAAGAACCCAAACCTTTTACTGCATTGTAGTTTTTTGGTTATTTTTAGTCTACCTGTACTAGTTTGGGATAAAAGCTTCTTTGCATTATTGCTGATCAACACTCTGGCTATAT
>NC_037529.1:4201218-4210761 GCF_001531365.2 Cynara cardunculus var. scolymus
AGTCAAAACTGAGGTATATTATACATAATTTTGTACAGGTTTGTGTTTGGCTGCTGTTTTTTTTGGAGGGGGGGGGGGTATAAGATAACAAAAAAGTTCACAAGTGTGAGACACTTGCTTGTTGTTAGATTTAAACTGTGCATGCTTAGACGACCTATGTTTTTCTTCAGACTTTTTTGCTGTTCCTTTTCTCTTTTTCAAAACTTCCAGTCACTGTTAGCTGATTTTCTCTTTAATAGTTGATAAATGTGCTTATTCTTTCTGTTTGAATGTGCCATCTTCTTCAAAAATTGTTTGCAAAGTCAATGATGATTTTTCTGTTATGTCTACCAGGGGATTCAAAGCACTTAAACAGACTGTCAAGCTTTATTATCGTTTAGGGAGGTACAAGGAGATGACAGATGCATATAGAGAGATGTTAACTTACATTAAATCTGCAGTGACCCGAAATTATAGTGAAAAATGTATAAACAATATCATGGATTTTGTATCTGGGTCTGCCAGTCAGAACTTTGGTCTTTTACAAGAGTTCTATCAAACCACCTTGAAAGCACTTGAAGAAGCTAAAAATGAGGTAACCGTCTTGGTTTTTTTTATGGGTGAGCTTGGTTAATCTTTCAGGAGTTTTTATTAAAGTGAATTGTTTTACCAATTATTGAATACTGTTATGTAGAGGTTGTGGTTCAAGACAAATCTTAAGCTTTGCAAGATCTGGTTTGACATGGGCGAGTATGGGAGAATGAACAAGGTACGCWGCTGAATTGCCCCTGTGGCCTCTCCCCAAGTAAAAGCACTGTTCAGTACTTCAGTTCTGTCCGAGTTTAATCTGTCATTTACTATAACATATATATTATATTTCAGATTTTGAAGGAACTACATAAATCTTGTCAACGGGCAGATGGGACTGATGATCAAAAGAAAGGAACTCAGTTATTGGAAGTGTATGCAATTGAAATCCAAATGTACACTGAGACGAAGAATAACAAAAAACTCAAGGTGAGATGCCTTAATTGCTAGTCTATGTCATATACTCACCACATGTTTGATGCTTTAAATGCTAGTGAAGATGTTTCTGACTTCATTTTCATGTGATTTAACGTATAAAAGTCAGGTGTTATTTGATTTAAATCTCAATCTCTTTTTYACATGCCCACAATGCTGTTTGCAATTGCCTTTCCTCATTTGTAGTTTTCACTCATCTGAAGTGAAAAATCACATATAAATTCTCTCTTCATCCATTGCTAATCTTTTCTACTGCATTTTTAGCTCTAGAACATGTGGCCAGAAAATATATGTACTAAACTTCCTCCTCAGGGGTGCACACATATAATGAATAGAGAACTATGACAGAAATAATTTCTTCTTATATTCACTGAAAGAAGCATGTATTCTTGTGGACTGTTAATTAGGCAGTCATGTGATACTCCAAAGTCAAATCTGGACTCTTTTTCTGATGGAGGGARTACTTAATTTATAACATTTCTAGTCCAGTTTTTAAACTGAATTCCCGATTTGGGTAATGCGAGCAGCAGAGCACGATTAACTTTTTTTTTTTTGACAGTTCTATATGCATTTTTGTGTGTTTTAGGTATGGTACAGAAAGCAAGAATATGAAAGAACTCTTTGTTCATTTATCTCCAAATTTCCTTTTTTTTTTGTTTAAATGCTAGTTGTGGCATTTACTCCAGCCGAGCATCTTACAAGTACTGACTACTTGTCAAATGATTAAYTAAATATCAGTATATCACCGGAGTTGAACAACTCAAGGATGTGTGTTAGTGTATATAAACATTATCCACACATACATACAATATGAGACCGCCTATGAAAGTACACTTTCTTTTTCTTCAGTGAATCAGTGTCACACTTTTCATGAACGTCACATCCCCAAAAGATGGAGCTACTCATAAAGTTACATAGATGGCCGGGCAGAATTAAGACAGATCAAACTAAAGATATTACACATCAAGAAATTAAAGTGTTRCCAGCTAGGTTTAATTTTTATCATGAAAGTTCTGGACTTCATATCTTCTGCGTGGAATCAGCAGTTCTTTTTGCTTGCTGGAATAGGTTCTACAAACATGTGATGACATAAACACACAAAGTGAGTGAACACCCACTAAAATTAATTGGTAAGCAGATAAATTTTTCTATAATTGTTTTTAAATTACAACTAGAAGGCATTACCATTAACCAACACTGCTATACTCCAGACATTACTTATAGAAAGYAACCATTTATTTACTTAACTTTAATGCCTGTGATTGGATCGAATAGTCCAGGTCCAAAAGTGATCTGTAACGATATGGTCATCATGGTCTAATTTATCCTATTGAGTTGCTTGTTTGAAGTTCTTCCAACAATATATCCACTGCCATCGATTACCTGTTAAATACTTGAGCGATGTGACCATGATTTGTCTTTCTCATTTTCATATTGACCTTGATGTGATGTGTATCAAACTTAAATTTCATTTGTCAGCCACTACTCTTACCACCTCTGCACTGTTGCTTCTTACCTGACTRGCATTAGTGCAGACTACCAATGTCTTCAATAACCACCACACGGTCCTTGCCATTAAAACTTAGCCAAGAGAAAAAACTGCTCAAATGTTGAGCATAACTAGCATCAGTTTTTGAAGCCATGAGAAGATTTTGAGCTTTTTTATGGCATATGGGCTTTGGACTTGAAATGCTTCGAAACGTGTTGCTTGAAAGCTCACTACTTATTTATGCAGGGATTGCTTTTCCGTGGTGCTTTGCAGCATACTAGGTGGATGTTGCACAATTGCCACTATTGAAACTAGAAACCCATCATATCATCTAAACAAATGGAAAAAAAGACCCTTGACGTTGGAACTTAGCACCATAAAAATATATGTGTATAGTATTTGGGCCTAAATGAGTTTCTTATAATTAGTAGATGCGACACATAAACCCATGTCTGGTCATTGTGAACATAGTAGCTAAATAATCCSAACGCGTTACCTAAGGCAAATATTGTATAATTGTTCGATTTTCCGCAATTTTTTCCATACCTCTGTGTAAATAACCCAATATTGGTTCACAGTCAATAACATCTTCACCATCTAGAGTAACAATGAGTCGAAGAACACCATGCATTGATGGGTGGTGAGGTCCCATATTGACTATCATGAAGTCTTTTCTTGTAGATGGTWCAGTCATAGGTTTTTCCTGATTCATTCTTCCATGAATTGCTGAAAGCGAAAAGAAGTTCATCAAACTTTAAGCGAATAATTCAAACTAATTCTTCAAATTAACGAGTTTTTCTCTCTCGAATATCCAACTGACCTATTAATTCTTTATAACGCGCTCTAATTTTTTTTGGTACTTCAGTAGGGTGAGTTTGCTTTTCTGGGTCACTGTTTTCGAGTTAAGCTTACTTACTTTCACGGAATGAAGACCAAGGAAAGAATGTTTAATTAAGGACCATGTTCTTAAATAGAGTTGCTCACTTAGCTAAATTGCAAGATTGGGGTTTGTTTGATATTCCACTTACATCTCCASACGTGGCTGGATATTCAAGTAAAAGGGAGCACATTGCTTTTGTCTGTACTTTCAAAATCTCCCATACTCAAGTCAACTGGCTAAAGCGTTCCTATACTTGGTGCATGTCCAGTGTTGTAGCAAAAACCTTGATCCAATGTGTAGGATAGGTGGGAGGTAGTGAGACAGAATGACTATTCTTGGAAGACCTTTGACAAAAAGGGAATCTGCCAAGTAGATTGAGTTGTCCTATCAAAAGGGAAAGGTTGAAATGTCCTGTCGAGGGGGGGGGGGGAGCAGGGACTATGGGGTACTTACTATACTTATCTTGTAAAAAAAATACACAAGAAACCCGTAAGAGTGAATTTTCAAATTCTGAACTGAAGTAAAGTAATGAAGCATGCTGGAAACAAAAGTTAGGTTAGGAAGGGAGAAAGGATAATTACCAAGACTGTGGAAGAGCACACATTCAGCTTTGGAGTTTTCAGTTCACCATGATGATCACCTTCCCAAGTCGCTTTTATGCCATTTGAAGAAGATAGAGATTTTGATATATGGACTGATATCTGCCATCTCGTCATTCTTGCAATGTTGTAATGCCATCTTTTTAGAACTAAAATAAGTAAAAGGGGGAGAAAATGGTGAGAGTGGCAGTAATTATGTTCAAAAGGAACAAAGATTMTTTATAGCATAAGTTTTAATAATCAAAAGGTTACCAAGGTGCTGTACTAAATTAAAAGACAAAGAACAAAKAAAATCGTATTCAAGKGCTTTTTTGCCATCCAATAAGGTCAAAGTGAAAAGGGTCRAAAATATACTCGACATCCTTTTCATCTAGTAATTMAGACGAGAGCAAGGAGCAGCAGTCRCATTATTGGAAAAAGTTCAAATCAATGACTTGACAKAGAAATTCTTTCAGAGAAAACAACCATTATTGAAATGATTTGTCATCTGAAACCATGTCTTCATTCTTGGGAGTTCCATGCACTGTGGTGAATGTTTAGAACTCGGTATTCTCTAAACGTTTCATCTTTACGAAGGTGTAAATGTTTGTTCATCGTCTGATTTGTCAAATCAACAATTTGACAGCGAGCAATTCTTTCAAGAGCAAACAACCATGACTGAAATGATTACGTGCATTTAGAACCATGTATCYGTTCATGGGAGTGAATATTTTTTAGAACTCGATATTCTAAAAAAAATTCATCTCTATGATGGTGTAAATATTTGTTCATCATCTGATTCGTTCCATCGCTATTTATCTTCTTGTTCCTATGTGTCATTCACTGTGATTATCGTGTGTTAACTTGTTTCATATGTATTTTGACAGCAACTGTACCAAAAAGCACTTACCATAAAATCAGCGATTCCTCATCCTAGGATCATGGGCATAATACATGAGTGTGGCGGCAAAATGCATATGGCAGAGCGCCAATGGGCAGAAGCAGCTACTGACTTTTTTGAAGCTTTTAAAAACTACGATGAAGCTGGGAATCAACGAAGAATACAGTGTCTTAAGTATGCTTATTTTTGTATTTTTCCCATTACAATAGTACTTCATTTCTTTTTCTGTACCCATATGTTTTATGTTAAATTGCTTTGCTTGTTTTACAGATACTTGGTACTGGCCAACATGCTTATGCAATCCGAAGTCAATCCATTTGATGGGCAAGAAGCAAAGCCGTATGCGACAAACTTGATCGTTTTTGCTTTTCTTGAATCTTCAATATTACCCTTTGTGATTGCCAACTTAATGCTGCAGATACAAAAATGATCCTGAAATCTTGGCGATGACAAACTTGATTGCAGCATATCAACGGAATGAAATATTGGAATTTGAGAAAATCCTCAAGGTAAAAAGCTGACGGTTATGTACCCATAATTTAGATAAAATTAATTCTATGTGATCCATTCTTTCATCCTCTTTGGCTCTTCCCTCTTCTCCTGTCAACTCCCAATGATATGAATGCAAACTCTCAAAATAATATGTCGCAGAGTAACAGAAGAACCATCATGGATGATCCCTTCATTAGAAATTATATTGAAGATCTTCTGAAAAACATCAGAACTCAAGTCTTACTCAAGCTCATCAAGCCATACACAAGGATCAGGATCCCCTTCATATCAAAGGTAGCAACTCTTTTTGTATGGCCCCTGCAATATTTTGAGGGCATCTTATACATATGCATACATGCATACATACAAAGAGGGAGGTTGTGGGGGAAACCCCCCCAAAAAAAAATGAAAAACTGAGGAACACCTTCATTTCCATACTACTAATTTGTAAGTAATTTGTCTGGTATGCACATATGCGTACAAGGAATTTGTCCGGTATGCATATATGCGTACAAATAATTTGTCCGGTATGCACATGTGCATAACATGCACACGTGCATAAAAACCAAGAAACAACTTCAATTACTTGTATGCACATTTGCATACCGTCCAAATGAACGGTTATCAGGGTGTTCTTCAGTTTTCCATTTTTTTGCGGTTTTCCCCTGAACCAATACGAGGGAGGTTCAGGTGAAAACCCTCAAARAAACACCCTGGTAACCATTCATCTGGACGGTATGCTCAAATACATACACATATACATGTACTTATAAATTGATTAATGGATCGATCATGTCAAGATTCATTGATCACCAATAAATTATACTGAAACCATTGCCATTCAGGAGCTTAACGTTCCAGAGGCTGATGTCGAACAGCTGTTAGTCTCGCTGATATTGGACAACAGAGTTCAAGGCCATATCGATCAAGTTAACAGGCTGTTGGAGTGCGGCGACAGGTTATTAAATCTCGTCTATATAAAAAAACTATCTACAATCTTATTTGTATGTATGATTCCAATTGTGGGATTTGGATGGTGGCAGATCAAAGGGAATGAAGAAATACACTGCTGTGGAGAAATGGAACACACAAYTGAGGTCACTGTATCAAAGTGTTAGCAATCGAGTTGGTTGAAAATTGAAGTTGTTTATTTCCATTGGCATATTTTGTTCATCATGTCAAATTCAAATTAGTAATCTGAACAGAACACACCAGGGTTGATGTGTTTTTTAGAGGGAACACTTGTTGCAAACCTAAAATGCTGTCTTCTTTTGCAGAGTGAATACTATCTGAGGTATATTATTACTTACTATCTTCTAAAATAAGCATCTATATTTCTATTTTACAAATGTCTATTTTAAAATCATAACCTCAAGGGTRAAATTGTCATTTAAGCACTATGCGGTGCGGTTTATGGTTTTGGGTTCAAACTACCCTCATATTTTGTATATTTTTTAATTTTATATGACACACACACAAACAAACCATATTTTGTATATTTTTTAAATTTTATATTCTTTCAAAAGTTCAAGAAAATAGTCATAGGTCTTGTTTGTAATCGCGAGCCCATTTAAAAGACACAAAAAAAAATACATTTTCTACCCTTTTCTGCAAGAAAAATTATATTTTCACCCAAATACGTAAAAAAATTACATTTCTCACTCAGGTCTACAAAAAAATTTACGTTTTTAACTCAGGTCCGTAAAAAAAATACGGACCTAGGAATATTTTGATAAACYTTGTAAAAAAGTGGWTRACAARTGAAATCAGTCGATAAAAATRATTATTTTAATTAATTTCCAAAAATAAAAGTACTTGATTGTATTTCTCTGACATATTTACTTGCGCATTAAATATTTTTTAAAACAAAAACTGTAACTGTGAAGTAGCATTTATTCCAACAACTTTTTTTTTTCTTTCTGTTTTTATTGGTTTCATGTACTTTTCTACTGATTTGTTGATACATGAAAAAAGAAGTGATGAATTCCTTTCGTTTTACAAGTGTAAGGATTTATTCGTTCAAAAAACGTTCAAGTACCCGATCGCTCAAAATATAAGAGTTTGTTAGGTTTTTATWGGTTTTAGTAAGTTCAATAATTCATTTGGTCTGTGGTTTGTCAAAAATAACACCTCTGTCCTTGTTGTTTTGAAATTACAAGATGATCATCATGGTCTGTAAAAATGTCCAATTTTTGTCCCTTCCTCTAATAGCCATTAAAAAGAATTCTTTACAATTTGCCATTTTATCGATTTTTTTTATTTTTTACCCGACCAAAATTGATTTTATGATTTTGGTACTTGTGGTTTTTAATTGGGTAAAAGACAAAATTGATAAAAGAATGAAAATGCCACTACAAACCACGTTGATCGTTTTGCATTTCGAAATTGCAATGACGAAAAGTGTWATTTTTCACAAACCAAGTGGTCTAAATTTGTAGTTTATCTAAAGATTTATCTTATACTATATTATAAATCATTTGACAACAACTCTTAAAACCATTTTTTTATGTATAAAGTATTGTTTATTGATGCATATTACTTAAAATTTAAGATTACATGTATAGTTTATATGAAGACATCTTATTAAAGCTCCATGTTTGAATTCGTGTAATTAACTGCAGATAAACATAATCAAATACATGATAAACATCATTTTAAATATAAAAAATCTAAAATATGATTAAGATGATCATTGAGTTATAATATAATACTTAATTATTATTAAAAAAAATTATTTTAATTAAATTAAAAATAAATTAGTTCATTTTTAAACTTCAATTAAATTATAATAAAAATTAAATTATATAAAAACGAGAACTTTTAAATAGTTAATTTGATACTAATATCGTAAGGTTTACCAAATTCACTTGGAAATCCAAAAATAAAAAATCTGAAAAAAATATAAAATTTAAATTAAATAATCCAAAAATGAATTTGGTTTTGAAACAATCTTAAAATAGAGAAGTAAAATCTAAAATCTACAGAAAAATATTATATTTAACTCAAACAATTTCTAATTTTTGAATATTAAAACTTGAAATAATTTTTTTTTCTTTTATAAGCATTTAATTTCAAGTTTCTTAACAAAAAACCATAAATAAATAATATTTAAACTGTCAAACAACCGTCCACACAACATTGTAAAGTGTGGTTTAGAACTTTCATGGTGTCCTTTGCGGTTTTATTTATTTATTTATTTATAAAAGCATGCTATGTGGTGCTGTTTGTGTTTCTAGTTATCAAACTGCGGTTTAAATCGCACCAACCCGTAAAAATTCAGGCAGGGTGAAGCTCGGCAGAGGGTTCGAGAATAGGGTAGGGTCCGGTTCTTAAGATTCGATCTAATCATGATGGTAGTATTTTATGATTTTATCATGGTATTGGATCCTAAAATTTTGTATATATTTTAATTTTTTATATAACACATATACAGAATAATTTATTATTTATGTATCATTTTTGGACTTTATATTTTGAACGTTTGAGTTTGATCCAATACGACAATTAACAATATTAATAAATTAGTTGGATACGTTACATCAGCATGGTAACTGATTAATGCTTCAATTGGTTATCCGAATACTTAAATGTTTAAAACTTTACATATGATGTACCAAAATGAAAGTTTGAAAGTATGATACCTAAAATAAGAATCAAGTTAAAAGTATGTTATTTTTTATGTAATTTGTTTTTTTTTAATATAAAATGAAAGTAATCCAAAAATGAAATTGGTTCTAAAACAAGAAACACGCGTAGGTGGTCAAAAGATTCCAGCAAGGGGTATGGAGGGTGTGTGTTTGTTTCATTTGCAATTGCATTTGGTGGTGGTCAAAGCTATCGACCCACCCCACCCAGATTCTAAGTCTATATCTATATCTATATCAACACAACCAAACCCCTCTTTTTCCTCCAACCCTCCTCAACTGATCCCTAGCAATCCAATAGTTCTAACTTAGCACCACCGTATCATGGCTTGGAGTACGTTAGTCGTGTTGGTAATCGTACTAGCAGCAACTTTTACATCGACGGTCAGTGCGAATTCTGAAGGAGACGCGCTTTACGCCCTTCGCCGGAGCTTATACGATCCCGATAAAGTTCTTCAGAGCTGGGATCCCAATCTTGTTAATCCCTGCACCTGGTTTCACATCACCTGCAATCAAGATAACCACGTTACTCGCGTGTAAGCCTTTCTCCTTAACCC
>NC_037529.1:4210795-4217708 GCF_001531365.2 Cynara cardunculus var. scolymus
AAAAAAAAATCCCATACCCCTATATGTTTTTGTGTTTCTCTACCATGATTTTTGCACTTTAATTGTGTTTAGGGAACTAAATTTTATCATCCTCTGCCCAAGAAAGTTCATACTTTTGAAGGTTTTATGTTCTGAAGATGAAATCAACGGTTAGATACTTTTGGTCAACAGGGAAATTTCTAAGAAGTAGAAACTTTTGAAACTTAAAAGCTTAATATGTTTGGGTCAATTCTTTAAAATAAAAAAGTACAAGGTTATACTTTCAAAATCAATTGTGGACTTTTGGTTGAAAGAGGGAGTATTTGTCACTGTTGGTCCTTTGTGTGATTTCTTGTGCTGTGGATTCGCCACAAAGATGTTGATGTTCGTAAGTTTAGCAAGATTCTCTCTTCATTCAAGTCTATGCATATTGGATTTGATGATGGGGATGTTTAGAGCTAAGAAGCATTTCAAATTCCGAAATCTGGGTGCACACAGGGTGATGTGGGTGTGCAGAAGATGTGACCTTCACCATATCATGGAGTTGTTGACCCTGCATATGGATGAGGAATAGGGAAATTTTGGTTCTCCACACCGAGAGAGAATTTGAAACGAATTAGAAATTAAGTCATTGAATTAAGAATTAAAAGGCGAATTTTTGTTATTGTATGAGAAGGAAAGGGAGGAGGTGATGATCAAGAGACATGAACCAACAAATTCTTTTTCTGTGGTAGTTCCATGATTGCATCTTTTGCTTTGAGTGGATGCTCTTTCCTTTTATTTATTTCTAATTCATTTTTGTGTTGCATATATAATAATATATGTACCTTGTTGTATGCAATATATTATTCCGGTTACTATTTATAAAATAAGTCTAGTGTCTTGCTTACCTTCTCGTACTTGCTTGCCATCTTTATGGATCGTCTTCTCCTACTGACTTGCTGCTATGGTTCTCTCTCGTGTTCTCCAGACTCCCACTTTGGAGAGCATCAAGTGTATATGTATATGTACATCTTTCCTTACCTTAGCATTCATGATTAAGTCTCAGCTTTGCTTTCATAGTATATTTCTGTGTATACTTTTTGTAGATTTCAAGTCTCCCAAGTTCACTGTCTAGTAATTTGTGTCCAATCTACTATCCATTTACGATTTGTGTAAATTTATATTGTGTTCATTCATGCTTATTTTGCATGTTATGAACTATTAAATTTTATTCGTTTTTGACCTCACCTCACCTCGCCTTGCCTCTTTTTTCCGTACTCTAAAACCTTGGTCATAGGAGATGCCTATCGACAAATGACTTCAGTGGGATCTACTTGAGTTTCTTGTAGGGCCAAGAAGGGTCATCTGAACTCTGAAGGTTGGCAATACTATTTTCGGCGGTTCCATCCATGCTATGGAAGCTGTTGTTGGTCAGAGTTATGCCTTCTAATGAACTTCCATTTTTACTTAGTAGGGTGTTTAGATGGGAGATTGAGGTTGGAGGATTCCTTTGCGTACATAGCCTGCGTTACCTTTCATTTTGTAGGCCAACATATCCTAAATGGTTGAGTTCCGAGAGGGACACGGAGCAGGTGTGTTCTTTGAAATGATCATATAAGCTATTGGGGTGGATAAGGCAGGGAAATATGTCCCTGTTATGATCCAATATCTCAAGGGAGAGGAATTGACTGAAAGCGGATGAGAATCCCTCGAGTCATTAGGTGGGTCACATGCCATCACTTGTGTATGCTTTGGAGGAAGCTGTTGATGAGCAAAAGAGAGCTCGGGAGGAATGTGAGACTAGGGTTAAAGAAGACATCCAAGACTTGGAAAGATATTTTAGTTTGATTTTCAGGGTTGTAGGCCACTATGTGATTGATGATATAGCCCACGGTACCAAATAAGGATTGGGTTTTAAGGCATTCCATAGCTATTTGGTACATTAGACCTGAGTTCTTGTTCTTGGTTTCATGTGACAAGTTTCAAGTTATTCTTCCCAACTCGTTTTTAGGGTTCTTTAGGCTTTTCTTTGTTGATAGTGGCAAAGTCTTATAAGTTGAATCAATCAAATTCAATTCCCAAACTTGGTGGTTAAACTCTAGTAATTTCTCTACCTTAGGACCGCTATAGTTACGCAATAGTTCTTGCTAAGAAGAACGCCCATGTTGTGGCAAAAGCTTCTAATTCTGCGAATTGTGCGAGTTCCACGTCCGATTTTGAGAGGGGGAGATCCTAAAAATACGCTGATGGGGGACGAGCATACTATGTGTATGAGGTCTACCCAGTGCTAGATGCAGAGGCGCATAATAGATTGATATCTCTTCCATCTTAGCTCACGTTATGGAAGAAGGAACCGAGAAGGTATTCAAATAGCTTAGAGAAAAATAGTGTTATGGTTTGATTTCACTTGAAGTTATAAATTATTGAAAATGGTTTAACAAGTTAAAACATTTTTTATTAATAAGATGATATAATTCCCTTATGATGGTCCTGGGAGGTGAAATAGTATGTGTGGAGTGGTGGATACGTAATTCATTTAGGGGGTTTCCATGTATTTACAGTGGCCCGGGAAAGGATGAGGACTAGCATGTTAAGATCAAGTTGGAAGTGATCAAGATTGATCTATATTCGGAGAATTCTTGGGTGGACAATATAATTATATATCAAGATCCATATGGTTAGGAATTATTTGTGCGATAGTTTGGCAAAATCTTGGGTTATGTCTCAACTTTGCAATGCCATATACATCAACTCATTTGCACGTTCCGAGCAAGAGTTATGCCCATTTGATTTTCTTATGTAATTGAATATGAACCAATTGCATGCTTAGTATTTGTTGTAAAAGTTAATTGTGAAATACAAACATCATCCCTTGGGTCACTCAATATGCAGTTTTCATCCCTTAGCCTTTTTTATGCTAGTTCTTGGATCATGAATAAGTTTTTGTTTCTTTTCCATGCATTTGTTACGGTTGAATATGTCATCTCATATGCCAAGCGTGTGACTAAAGTTCAGGGGTATGCTTGTCTATTTAAGAGTTTTTTTCTATTTTGGCTCAAACCCTACTTTTAAATTAAAAGGAAGCGAAAAAGACACCAGATCCTCAACCCTCTTTTTCTTCCCATTGAGCCCTTGTCTCCTCTTATGGGGGGAGTTTGGTTTACAAAATGTTTTCTAGAAGAATGGAATCTGTCAAAGTAATTTGACTTTGAAGAAATTGGAATGGAGTTTGGTTGTGCGTTTGGTTGGAGTGAATTGGAATGGAATCTTTTATATGATTTGGAATCTGCCTGTTTGGTTGGTAGAATGTAGCTTCGGGATTAGAATGAATAAATGTAAATGACCACATACCCCTTTATAATGGTGCTGGTCGGCAATGGTTCAGATTGGTGATGGTCAATGGTGGTTCAGAATGGTGGTTCAGAACGGTGGTTGTCAACAATGGTTTAGATCGATGGTGGTCGACGGTGGTTCAGCTGGGTGGTGGTCGGCGGAGGTTCAAATCGGTGGTGGTCGGCTGTCGTTCAGCTGGGTGGTGGCCGGCGGTCGTTCAGCTGGGTGGTGGTCGGCGGTGGTTTAGGTCGGTGGTGGTTGGTGATGGTTTAAAACTGTGTTCAGACTGGTGGTGGTTGGCGGTGGTTCAGATGGAGGTCATATGGGTCTGKGTAAATCAAGTAGGTAAGATGGAATAATTTCGTCTTTTTAAGAAAATAGGATGGAATGGAATTGATTTCCTTCTCAATTGTGATGGAATCCAACCTACGAATGGTGGAATTTGTGGAATTCAATTCCATTCCATTCAATAGGTAAACCAGACACCTTAATGGAATCTGGTCAACAGAATTGATCATTCCAATTTCTTCAGATTCCATCGGAATCCTACGAACCAAACACCCCCTTATATTCATACCCAACCCACTCCCCCATCCGGTTCTTCATTTTCTGGAACTAAATGTACGGGGAACAATTCTTGATCAGGGACCACCTGTCTTAAAAAGTCCAAGGGATGAAATCTGCAGATCAAGCAACAGGGGAAGATTTTTATATTCGCTCAAAATTTAATGTAGCTATAAAAAATTATTAAGATTTACTATTCATATTAATTTTATAGTCAAGGGTTATCAGTTTTGTCTTAAAACTTGAAACAACATTTCCTTTATTCCGGATGGAGCATCTTCTATTGTAAAGTTTATTGTTCGTTGAATATGTACCATCAAATATTTATCAACCTAATCTGAACCTTCATCTTTATCATGCCCAAGAGTTACGGAACTATAATTCTTTATGTTATAATTGCTTTTTTACAGGGATCTTGGAAATTCGAACTTGTCTGGCCATCTTGTGCCTGAACTAGGAAAACTTGAACATCTACAATATCTGTGAGTTACTCATTTTTGTTACCTAGTGCATGTAGTGGATGATAGTTCAGTCAAAATGGCATGTCCATGCAAACATTTAGTTCATGGAATCTTTATAATCCGCAACAATGAGCAGATGGAAACTATGATGATATTTTGATTGATGCAGGGAGCTTTACAAAAATACGATTCAAGGTACAATTCCTGCAGAGATCGGTAATCTGAAGAACCTCATAAGTTTGGATCTCTACAACAACAATATCTCTGGCATAATTCCACCTTCATTGGGGAAGCTGAAATCTTTAGTGTTCTTGTGAGTTTGGCTATTTACTCTGTTGCTTGACCTTTATCGAACATGGAAAAATGATAGGAAAAAATGAAGGGGATGAGGAAAAATGCCCAAGTTTGTAGGGTCACTCATTTGAGCAAACTTGACGCATAAAAGGAGGATTGTGACACCAAATTTTTTAATTTTTATCCCATACTAGTTAACAACATCAGTCACCACAACCTTTTATCCCTAACTAGTTAGGCTGGGCTACACATGAAACCAAGTGAAATTATAAAATGGTGCAGGCAAATGCAAACGTAAAGGGATCTCCCGCCATCCTCAATTGATGCCACAGCAACCTTTTACCTTTTATTCTCATCTGTAATGCTGCCATCCTTCAGTGTGCAGCGACACATCCCATCTCACATGTATATATTTCGACACATACTGATTGATGCCAGCTACATAATGCATAAGGGGCTGTTTGGTTGGTTTTCCTAGCTCCTGTATGGATAAAGTTGTCTATATAGAATGAAAGGTTTTTGTTTGGGAGGGTTTTTTCATAGATGGAAGGAGCATGTTTTTTAATTTAAGCCAATACCAAACAGTCTGTAGCTAACCGAATAAGTTGCTAGTCCCATTAAGCTCATTAAGCTGCTAAAAACAGGCCCTTAATATCTGTGCAGGCTTGGTTGCATGCAACTTTTATGTTGATAAAATTATTAACTTCTTTTTCACCATTGGCAGGCGTCTTAATGATAATCATCTAACTGGAAGTATCCCCAGGGAACTCATTGGTATTTCGAGCTTGAAAGTTGTGTATGTGCTCATTCCCTTCTTATCAATTTGATTGGTACATGTAATGGAACAATGTTAATAAGTATTTGCATTTCTTGTGCAGGGATGTATCAAACAATAACCTCTGTGGAACAATTCCTACCACCGGTCCATTTGAACACATCCCTTTGAACAAGTAAGACTTTTCCATATGAACAACAGCTTCAATTTCTCCATCCGTATCAGAATTTATTTATTTACAGATTTTCTTGTGTTTGATTGAAACTGGAAGAGAAAGGGCAATCTAGTATTATGATTAATTCTTGGTCATTTACTCATTTTGATAACATCTCCTGATGTTGGCATCTTTTGTTTTTTGACCAATTGAACCCATCCCTGATCTATGTGAGGTTCAGTGTTCATTGAAATCTTCATGTTCTTGAAGCTAAAAAGAGACCTCTAACACGGGTAACGATAACAAATCAAAAAGGAAACAAAAAAAGGTGAAACAGATAAAGTTTGTATGACTTTTTCAATTGCATGTAGCAAAAGAATTTATCGACCATATATTAACATTCTTGTGGTCATATCAATCCTATTATCATCACATTAACCAAATAATTCATTTGGAACATTGAGATGCTTTAAAACCCTCTCCATCAAAGTATTTCCTTTTTCTTTCATTTGGAACAGAGATATGTGATTGATGTGAATCTCTCCAAGAATGCTGCAAATTTGGACCAAAATGAATGGGAAATATTATTTGC
The DNA here is from genome assembly GCF_001531365.2 of Cynara cardunculus var. scolymus. NCBI lineage: Eukaryota > Viridiplantae > Streptophyta > Magnoliopsida > Asterales > Asteraceae > Cynara > Cynara cardunculus. Next base: position 4,216,930 of record NC_037529.1, read on the forward strand.
CTTATGTAGGAGATCAAAGTGCTTCATGTGTTGACTTCTTTTATGTCTTCATTTGAGTTTTGTTTGTTTTGGATATCGAATAAGTTTGGGATAAAATTGGTGGTTGTGTTTTTGCAGCTTCGAGAACAATCCTCGTCTGGAAGGACCAGAGTTGCAGGGACTTGCAAGTTATGATACCAACTGCTCTTAAAAAGTAGTGTTGTGCTGCATTTTATAAAACTATCCCATCTTGAATTGCAAGACGTCTTGTGAAAAGATATATCTGGTTTGTGATATTGTCTGTAAAATGGTTATGTTTGCTGTGTCTGTTGTTGTTGTTGTCTTGAAAAATATCAACCAATGGAAGTTATAACATAGACATATGTGTGACTGAGTTTGAGATATAAACCTAGTTTGGCCAAATTGGTTTTTTAGGTGGCAATGGCATGCACAGCCAGAAAACCTATACATAAGGGTGAAATTTATAATCTTATAATGGGGATGGAAATTAATTGATTTTATGTTTAAAAGGTTTTAAACATATTTATCAAGTCCAAAATATTATATAAGGAGATGATTGGTAGGTGTAAAGTGGTTCTATACAGTTTAACCTTTTGTATGATTTAGTGTTGAATGAAATATGAATGTTTGAGAAGTGTTCTGAATTACTAAATTATTTTGTAAGAATATCATTTTATAAATATAAATTACAAAAACTTGAAAAAGAACACACATCCACACATCTTGATATCCTATATATATATATATATATATATATATATATATATATATATATATAT
>NC_037529.1:4219923-4320678 GCF_001531365.2 Cynara cardunculus var. scolymus
ATAAAAAAATATATTATTAAACCAAATATAAATTACTTCGTTATTGTACATAAATTAAATTATAAAAAATTTGGATTAAAAAATACATAAAAAATGAGAAATTTTAAATAATTAATTTGATACTAATATCAATATATTTTTGTCAAATTTTTATGATATCGTCAAACATATATTTTATTCAAAAATAGAAACATCATCGCTTTCTCAAAATCACATAAATTCATATTATAACATCGACCGAGATAAATAACAAAATGAAATATTAAAAACACGATGTATCTCGCTGCATTGCGCGAGTACGCTTCTTGTATAGATAATAGTTAATTATTTTGTTAGAACTCGATAATTATCCTAATTATATTTTAAATCTTTTATATTTTAAAATGAGATGTTTATCCTCTATTTGGTTATGTTTATCTACAGTTAGTAACACGAATTCAAAAATGGAGCTATAATAAGTAGTATTTATGCATAATTTACTTGTAATCTTGAATTTTAAGTAATATGCATCAATATACAGTACTTCATGCATAAACAATGGGTTTTAAGAGTTTTTGTCAAATGCTTTATAACATAGTATATATATATATATATATATATATATATATATATATACACACACATACACACATTCTTTATATCCCATATATTTCTAAACAAGGCAAAAACGGGCATATCATTCTAATGAAATATTGCCTCCCAAAACATGATTACCAACACAAAAAAGACGAGGGAAATTGATAGAAGTAGTCATTTTTCACGGATCAATTCACCTCCTAGCCCTTCCTCTTCCACTTTCACTCAAAAGAACAATTTTGAGATAGGAAGTGAACATTGATTGATGTTATTCATCTCCTTGATTTGGTTTTCATGTGTGGGAAGTGTCCTTGCCGCAAGTGGAGGAAAGCATATAAAAGTAAAGTTTAAATTTTTTTAAACTTATCAACGCCCCTCCGCAAGTTGCGACAAGGGCACTTGCAAAGATATTGATAAAATGGAAAAATGAGCGGGGCTGCTAGGAGGTGAATTGCATAGGGTCAAAATGGTTGACATTAATTTCCCAAAAAGAAAACCATGGTCTTCTTCACAATCACAAACACCTTCAAGATGGCTGTCTTCTTAAGATTTGTTTATCAAATCTAATACCAAAGCCAGAAAGTCATTTTCATCAAAAGCAAATGACACTTTCCCTTATAACCATAACATTCAACCTGTACAGATTGTAATAGAAGACATTCCCCATCATAATTCAAAGATTAGAAACCTTCAAGTAACTATAGTTTCGAGTTAAACATCAATAATTCCCAGTGAAAAAGGTGAGGCAGATCAAGTTAAATTACAGGTTAATGATACAAAAAAGAACAAAATGTTTGCAAATGTGACCATTAGTAGCTGCACACACCTGAAATTATCTTGCTATTTAAGCAGGTCTCCAACAAGAAATGGCATAAATGATTCTTCCTTTCCATCCCTGCAGAAGCCAATGATTATCTTCGTCTATCAAGAAATCTTTGTGATATAAATTCACTTTCTTCCCTGCCACTTTGATGATAAACCTAGATAATGGTACTGGAACTAACCCTACCCTCAGATTGCGAGCATGCCATTGTTTGTATGTCTCTGGTCTTTCGCTCCTTTCCCATCCCTCACAGGCTATAACATTCAACGCTTCTCTTCCAAAGATTTCTCTCTCGAGCAGCATCCTCTCAGCTCGCTCACGGGGAACATTGGTTTCCAGCATATCAAATAACGCTGAGAAATGAAATAGAGCCTCGCGGAATCGGGTGAGGAAAAATGGGGCGTTGTAAGATCCGTTCAGAATTCCATGGATGAAAATATCCGGATTAATCTTCTTTATCAGGTTTAGAACGATATTTCTGGCGCTGTCCACCACCACAGTCTCGTCAAGCAAGTTTTTTGATCGATACATACAGTTAACAACTAGAAACTCACCTTCATCAAGCATAAGATCCTCAACTTTAACATTTTCCCATCTTTTAGCAATGGAAATATACTCAAATGGCACATTAAAATGGCGAGCATATTCCTCCAACCGACGACCAGTCTCTTCAATTCTTTGTGCTGGCCGAAACCCAGGTTGAGGAAAGTCGATTCCAGTTATCCGAAGCCTTGGCGGCCCATTCTTTCTATCTGAAATACGTTGAATCAAAGTGGGCCATTGAAAGCCATAAAGAATACCAAAATCAACTATGTGTATCCTCGTGGCATTCTCTGATTTCTCCCTAATTGTCCTGTTTGAAGCAAAATTCGAAATCTTCCTGAAAGGGGAAGATGCAATATACAGATGATAAGCTTTGATATAGTCAGCCGCACACGTTTTCTTGCTGACCAACGCTTTATGAATCTGGCTACCGGTGCCAGCCAAACGTGCCTCAAGACCATTAGCGAAGCAGTGAGCTAACCTCTGAGCCCCGTCACCAAAAGGAGAAGCATGCTGCCTGATTTCTTTCAAAAGTTCATTCGCTGTCATCCGATCATCAGCTGCAACAGCCTGTGCGCAAGTAATTAAAAGGGTTCTCAAATCTATCACCTCTTTTTTTCGGTTTTGTTTCCTACCACGTCCTTTGCCTTTGCCTCTCCCTCTCCCTTTCCCTTTACTTAAACTTATCTCTTCTTTATCTTTTTGTGTATCCTTTCTTGTTTCTTGGCGTAAGGTGTCACGAAACGAGTTTAAAGCATCCTTACCTCGTCCCAAACTAGAAAGGAAGATCAAATCCATCTCTTCAGACCTCAACGTTGGATCTGGGAAAATCGCCGCCTGCTTAATACTCCTTTCTTGTTTTTCTACTTCAGCTATATCATCTCCATCAGAATTCTTTCTTACCCTTGAATTTGACGAGATTATCCCCTCAACATTGCCCAGATTATTATCTTGAGGTAAGAACCCACCTGCGTTGGAAGAAACTAAGAAACTGTTGCCACTCGGAAGGAACTTGTTTGCTTCTTCGACACCCTTTCTAAACTGCCACATCATTTGATTCTCGTTACAAAGATCATCCAACCCTCCATCAGTGACATAATTTGTGTTGTTTGATGATCCAGATGAAGCATACGATACGTTCAGAGCTCCAACGTTTTGTAGATTTGAAGCATCATGTGAATAGCCACTACAACTACTGAAACTACCAACATAAGTGTTATGAGCTAAAGAGGGAAAATCATCTAGGCTCTCTCTAGAATGGTCAACAGAGGTCAAAACTCCTTCAGAGGAATGTGATGGCCATGGGGATGGAGGGTATTTCTTGCCAAGAACATCATAAAAGGGCTTCTCTGCAGCTTGAAGATCTAAAGACTCTTGATGCATACAAGACCTGTCCTCTATGTCTTCTTCCATAAGCACCTTACTAATATATCCCAAAATTGCATCTGAAAAATCACAATCTTCATGAAGATAATCATCCTCTGGAATTGAACCCACAACAGGTACAGGAGGATTGTTCAAATGAGGAAATTTTAAACCTCTATAGCTTTGATTGTATATAGAACTTTGATACCCACTACTACCTTCATTCACCGGATCATAAATCGAAAAAGTATTTTCAAGTATAGGATCAGTATTTAGATTCACATTATCCTGAATAACAGGCATAATTCCTTGCCCAAATTGAATCCCATTTCCATTTCCATCTCCATATCCATCCTCAGAACTAAAAGTTTTCTCATATCTTGGATCCATACATACCAACTCGATAAGAAAAAAACCCTTCCCTGGTGGGTTCTACAAAAAATTCGGGTTTTCACAAGATATTCAATTTCTAACGAACATAATTCATATCCCTACAGACACCATTAACAGTTTCACAAGCTCCACGAATCCCTTTACAGTCTATGACAATAGATACTCCAAAACCCAATAAAAAAATTAGGGTTTTAACAGAATGAAGGGATAAGTTCTGTTAAACATTCAACGAGTAAGAAACAAGAGAAAAAGTCATTCAGAAGTCGGATGTACCTTATTGCACAACATATTGATCGTGGCTACTAACCCTATGGGTTGTATAACTTGAAGCTTCTCGCTGACTGAAAGGATCAACGTGAAGTATGGTGGTAAAAAAGGGAAGGTGGATGGAATATGAACATGGCGCGCGTATCAACTCCGATAAAGAAGAGAGGAAGGAGGTTAATTGGCGTTTCTTTGACGAAAGTGAAGACTGCCAGGTGAAAATCCACTATTCTCTCGTTATGCCCTAGAAATTTGTTTTATTGCACTTTAGTCCCTAAAGTATTGTACCTCCAATTAATTTTTAATTTATTAAAAAACAATTTGCATCAAAAGATGTGTTTGAATGAGTATTTTTAAATTGATTATTATTATTTTATAAATAAAACTTATAATTTAATTAGTATTTTATTACTGGGTATTACATAATGATTAAGTGGTCAGAATGATTAAAAGGTTCTTACGATATAATATAAAATGAAATATAATTGTTTGGTAATTATTTATGATGAATGGTTAAATGAAGTACATGATACAGAAGCATTCAAAAGATTTTGAAACTATTAAGACACGGATTTTTTTAGCTAAACAAAATTCACCTCTTAATGGAACTATTAAGAGGTAGACAAACAACCACTAGTCGTTGAGTGGCTGAAATAATGTATTTTTATATCGGTGTTTTTTAGGCGATTTCTGTGTGTGACCTGTTGGGGATGGGCACAGCTTTTTATGATATCTTTTTTAACACAACTTTTGTATACATTTAATTATAAATTATATTTTTGGGACGACTAGTGAACACGATATATTATTTTATTGGTTTGTTGTACTTTGCTACTCGTCTATTTATATATTGATAAATAAATGGTATATTCCTTTTGTTTTATAAGTATAAGGGGCTGTTTGGCAATTGTTGAATGGTTTGATGCAAAATGATGAAGTGGTAAGAATGATTGATATAGTGCAAAATGAAATATAATTGTTTGGTAATTGTGTACAATGAAATTAGGGCTCTTAATGGTTAAGAGAAATCCAAGATACAAAATCATTCAGAGGGTTTTGGAACCATTAAGAGACAAAAAAAWTTTTGCCAAACAAGATTCACCTCTTAACGAGGTTGCCTCTTAGTGGAACTATTAAAATATAAACGAATAACCCCTAAAAACTTATTTGTTCAGATAAATGTTCATGGATAATATGAAAGCCCATTTGGTTTTTTCTGAATTTCTTTTATGATAATCTGTTTATAGATCAAACTGATTGATCAATAAGTGTAAGCTTTTATTTGTTTAAAAAAGATGTGTCAAAACCCAGTTGTTCAAAATACAATAACCAACTATTATACAGTTATCCTGGAAAAATAGCTTTCTTCTAGTAACTTCTTATTTATTTATTTATTTATAAATTTTGAAGATTTAAGATATATTCTTACCCCATTAACTATGCAATAATCGAAGCTAAAATAGGAAAAGGGAGAAAAGGATGGTACAAATCTCTTAAAACGTTATAAACAAAGCGCCTTGAATAATAGATCTTAAAGCAAGGAGTCAGTGACCGTTTTGCCGCTTCAAAAACAAGCTGCGACCACATTCATTACCTACATCGTACAGAGAGTCACATGTGTAATCTCGTGAGACTGGTATGCAACTATGCAAGTATTCTATGATCGTAGTGTATGTGAATTAACTCTTAGTTATTGAATTTGATAGTATGCAAGGAACTTGTATTTTATTTAAGCGCTTGTGACTCAAACTTACTGACCCTATAAGTTAATTAGTAACATGTATCTCAGAGATAGGACTGTTTATGTTCCCCTCGACTGTTTGGACAAAGTCAGACAAATATTCGCCAAAGGTTAGACAAATAGGTAGCTAAACTTCCAAATTATGGCACAAAGCAGCAAAGACTATTCGGTTATGGCCAAATGTCACTACCACCACCGTTATCACCACCACCACTATCATATTCAATGAAAGAAACATATTCTTTTGACATATTTCATTTAAACTACTATTAGTCAAACGATGGTCAAATCGAATTAAATTCCATTTCCATTTCAATTTCGACAAATTCCTAAACCAAACACCACCGTATTTTTTGATTTGAAAACCAAACACCCTCTTAGCATTCTTTACTAAACATTTACCGACAAAAGTCATCATTTTTACTTACCTTTTAGAGTAACGCTTTCAACTATTAAAATGGAACGTTATTTACCCGGTAAATATTTATCAGATAAGAGTCTTCTTCATTGTTTAACAGATAAAATTCTCGGTCGATAAAGCAAGTAATACCCGTTACCGGATATGGGTTTACCCTTGATCTTTTAACTCATAAAAAGAAGGGAGACAAAGAAAATAGGAAAAAGGGGGAAGGATGGGGGGGCAGTTTTTGGTTTTGAAGAATCAGATCGGATCCTTTGGGCGTGCGATTTCTGTTTTTCCGACGTTGTAATAAATAAATAGCTTCCAAAGTCAGCAGATATATCTCCACTTGGAATTTCTATCAACTTGGCATCAAAATTTCTCTTCCCCAATTCGTGGTGGGGTTAGTGAGAAAAAAAAAATTACCACTTTAATAATATAAAATTCACCAATTCTTCTTCTTCTTTGAGTACGAGAATCTAGAATGTGGGCATATGTTTCGTTTTATGCTGGATTGAGCCAATTTACAAATCCATACTCCTGTTCAAGATTTCCTCGAGAAACAAATGGTTTGTTTTGATACGAGGAACGTTCTTGAAGATTTGTTGTTGCTGATGATGCTGCATGGAAGAAGAAGAAGCTAAATCTTTTCTTCCGATGCTTCCCTTTCAGGGTTTTGTGTCTTTTGGTGAGTTCTTCTTCATTCGCATCTTCTTGACCACTTTTCTTCGTGATGATTGTTCCCGATTCGCATTTCTTTAGGAGGGTTGGTGTCGGAATCATGAAACTGTAATTAGAATGCGGGTTACAGTTCTGCTTTATCGATTTCAACAAAAGGGTTTTGATCTTGATTTTTTTCTTTTCATCATTTGTGGTCAATTTCTAAGAAGGGATTTGATTGTTTAGTAAAAAGTTGCAATCTTGACTGATAAAAATGGGATCAAATGGCCGTCGTGGTGGTGGGTCTCAACCTCCAAAGTCTGATGGATTGGCTAGACAAAGCTCTTTGTATAACCTAACCTTAGATGAGGTTCAAACCCAATTAGGGGATCTTGGAAAGCCACTTAGTAGTATGAATCTTGATGAGCTTTTAAAGAGTGTTTGGTCTGCTGAAGCTAATCAAGGGCTGAACAGTGGGCAGGCTGACTATTCTCATCATGGTCAACCTGCTTCTGGTTCGTCTCTGGCTCGACAATCGAGCGTTAATCTTTCTCAAGATCTAAGGAAACGAACAGTTGATGAAGTATGGCAAGATATCCAACAAGGTCAGAAGAATAATAGTAGTACTAGTAGTAACAATAACAATGGTAGTAGTAATAGTAATCTTGATAAAACGGGTAGTAATCGGGAGCGACAACCGACACTAGGTGAAATGACGTTGGAGGATTTCTTGGTTAAGGCAGGGATTGTTGCCGGATCTTCACCTGGAAAGAAAAACCCGGCTTCTGTGATTGGAATTGAATCAAATGTGTCGCATCAACAGAGTATAAATCATCAACAAGCACAATGGATGCACTACCAAGTCCCACCAATTCAGCCGCAACATGTGTATATGACAGGGCATCATCCAGTTCAACAGTCTTTGTCTATTGGTGCGAACGCAATGATGGAGTTGGCTTATCCCGAGACCCAAATAACAATGTCGCCTTCGCATTTGATGCACAATCTATCGGATACACAGACGCCTGGACGGAAAAGAGTTGCCTCTGGAGATGTGATAGAGAAGACTGTGGAAAGGAGGCAAAAGAGAATGATAAAAAATAGGGAATCTGCAGCACGTTCACGAGCAAGAAAACAGGTACGTTTTTTGAAGCGTTGACAGTGATCCCAAGATTCCCAACTAGGTATTGTTTTCTTTCTGACTTGTAAACAAGTAATAAGAGACACCTTTTATGGCTAAACAGGCTTACACCCATGAGCTGGAGAACAAAATTTCACGTTTGGAAGAGGAAAACGAAAGGCTTAAGAGACAGAAGGTATGATTGTCCTCCTTTCCCCCAACCTTTTACTGTGTGATGTTTATTTGTTCCTATGATGTCATTTTATTGTGTTATCATCCAAAAAACAAGAGCAGGTAGGTAGAATAGCATGCATGTGTCCCCAATCGGCACTTGGGGGGGGGGTATTTTTCTTGCTCTATATTTACCTTTCATAAGATCGGTTTATCTTAATTTACATAACGACTATTCTAGAGGATAATAGTTGTCCTAGACTGCAAGAAAAGATAAAGACATCTGATTCACAACTGAGGGATGCGATCCTTAATTTTTAGTGGCAAGTGAAAAACCTTGCTTTGGTTATCTTTGTTCCGATATGTTTGGTATATGCTTATTTTTTGTTAGGTTTTTACTTGGATGTTAATTAAAGTTGATCTCTTTACTGTAATATGTGTCATTTTTGCTTCCGTAGGTATATCAGAAATGCATCTTTTGCTTCCTTTGTATAGCTTTCTTGGTTCTTTCTGGGTTCTAGTTACAGGACTGATGGAAACATAACTACCTGGCTTGAATGGGTTCGAAATACTGTGTTTGCTTGTGCTACTAAATTCCAATTTTGAGATGAATATAAGTTATAAATAGTTTCATACAAAGCTTGACTGCCAGAGCACTTTGGTCCTTGGTTTCATTAGTATGGCTTGTGAGCCTTGGTTAGACATCACAAGTGAGGATTAAAGAAGCTTGTTTTAGACTTCGAAGCATCACATAGCTTTTGGATGATATCATTGAACGGTGAATGGTTAAGCCTTTTGTATCACCAACCGGTACTAGTCGTAGGTCATTCTTGTGGGCTTTTTCTTTCACTAGCTCCAAGGCTTTTCACAATAATATAATTACACTGTACAAGCTTTGAAATTCCAAAGAAAAAATTTTGTTCGCCAATCTTGAAATATGCGAGTTTATAAAAGAAGATTCTCTATGATCTCTGGCTTGAGCTTGAGTGGTTTTGTGAAATCACTTCAATATCTCCCCAATTCTTAAATCCTGAACTTGAATTACACATACAATCATACTCAATTCGATGGAATTGAGTTTAGCTGAGCTAATCTTGCATTCAATCCTTCTTTTGAGCTGATGCAAGATTGGAATGTAATACGTTTTTCGAACATGAGCCATATTGGAGCTATGGTCCCAATTAAGGAGCCACTTGATTCTCGCTTCATTTTGGTTCGTTTACAGCTCAACTAATGCTAGTTTTGAATTTTTTTTAATTCCATTGAATGCATGTCTACTTGTGTTGTTTTTTTTATTCTACCCTCTATTTAAAGGGCTTTTAATTTACAAAGCAAATCCTAGTTCAATTTTCGTCTAGTCCAAAGCATATAGGAAGACTGTTGATTTGGGGTACACAAAGATGAAATTACAACAATTTAAAGGAATTGAATTTAACAGCTCAAACATCTTGGAAGTTAAAGAACTGGTCTTTCATGGTTAGGGAAAACAATGATCATTAATCAAACTCTCAAACATCGGAAGTTGGTAACTCTTTAAATTATCCTTTCTGAGTTCCCTAATACATTGAAGTATGTCATATTTTAGTCATCAATATCCATTGTTGCTATCCAAAATAAACTGAAAATGATGACATGTAGAAGCTCACTTATACAATTATGAAATACAATATATATATACATACATACATACATACAATACATAGTTATATAGCAGATCAACAAGGAAAAATTATGAAATGTTAAACGAAGCATTATAGGCCTTGCATATCACTAAAAGTAGCTCCATAAAAGGATGTTTGTGAGTAATAGCAACCACATTCTCTTGAAGAAAGGAGAACCTATTGCATGCTTGATAAGCTGATATATATATATATATATATATATATAATATTATATATATATATATATATATATATATTGCATATCTGGGATTGTGCATAGCTGCCTCATTATCATACTATATCTTTAAAAATATCAGTCTGTACCAAATGATTTACCTGTTAGGGTCCTTAACAATATCTGTAGGGGAAAGTCAGAATGAGTAATGAAGAAGCTCAGAAAAACAAGGATAAAAGGCCCAATTCAAGAGGAATAGGCATAAAAAGCCCAAATAACCCTGAAGGAGTTTAAGGTGTGAAGGTAGTGGCGGAGCCAAGATTTGGTCCAAGGGGGAGCATCGAACGTAGATAATAAAATAAATTTAAAGAAAGTAACCACACAGTCGCTAACCATTGATTTTCCATTCTATTGGGTAACCTATATTCTTCACAACGTTCATAGCTTAAAATGGTCTCTCAGCAGCTGTAGTCGCGATAGATAATATCATTACTAGTTTTATAAGCAAATATCTGTAATCCAGTCTGCGAAAAGATGGGCTAGTTAATTTACGTACGACTTTGTTTACAACCATCAACATTATTCTTATCTGGCATAAGAATCACTGGTTGTTTTCTCTTTATTAAATATTTATACATGGTTGTTAAATAAGGTTAATCACTAAAATAACCATTTTGGAGGGGTCCCATTACAAAATAACCGATTTTTGAACTTTTATTCATTAAGATCTCTCTTTATCGTTTGCCTTATCATGCGTAGAGATGTAATCATCATGATTGATCCTCAGATTATTGAATAAAAGTAGTTTCAAGTGTTTTTTTGTTTGAGTGAAAAAATCCCGCTTAGGTGACATGCCATTAGTTATCTTGGTTACGATGCTCAACAGATCCTAGTTGTTCTATGATGTGAGACCCCTAGAAATCTAGTTTGTTCTTGTTTTCCAATTATTCTTGCTCTTAAAATCAATCATGCATCAGTTTGGTACACATGGTTCCTCCATCAGCTTTTCAGTTCCTTGGAGATCATCAGAGGAATAATATTGTAATCCTGTTGTCGAATACTCAGAACCTAACCATCAATATCATCTCACACTCTAGCTGTCACAACTATATGAGCATCATTAGACTCTAGTTATCATTGCTGCCACTTTGGAGGACTGTTTGTAATTCACAAATTTTGTTGAAGATCATAGGCTGGCCTGCAATTTTGGAAATTCAGTGGATCTATAATTTCTAGAAGTTTGGACAGTTTTGTAAAATCAAAATTTCAGGGTATGCTTTATAATTTTTCAAATGCTAGGCTCCATGCATTTCTGAAAGTTTTGAGGGATTTTCTGTTTGCCGGTTTAGATGAAGCTTGATGTTGTCACTTCTTAACTTCTTTGAAAGGATAATCTGAGACCTTAAGATGACTATATTTGTTGTGATGACTTTCCGATGAATGTAGCCAATGTAGTATTCGGAAAGTAATGGATGTATCATTTTCATGTATGCATAACAAAGGAGGAGATTCTTTTAGCTTTAAGTGAGGGCTAAGCAGAGTGGGTTAGTTTCCAGCACAACTAAATAGGCGTGTTGCAGGTTACCATTCGAGAACCAAGGTTGATGAACAAAGCGAAGAGTTCAAAATTGGCGGTCAATAACGAGGTAGCAAAGGAATATTATTAACAACAAGACTCGGGGCCTGTTTTTTAGCAGCTTAATGGGACTCACAGCTTACTCACTCAGTGATACATGACTGTTTGGTAGTGGCTTAATAATATAGAAAGTGGTTTATTCAATAAGCTTCTAGGGGGAGCTTTATGCAGAAAGCCAAGTTTTTTCCGCATCTACCCCTCCGAATTAAAGAACTATCCATGTCGCTGAGAGCCCTCACAGCCCAGGCGCAACGACGCAATTAAAAATTTTGTTTCGAAATTTCATCCTTCCATCTATGAAAAAACCCTTCCAAACAAAAAATCTTCTCAATCTACTCGGATAGATAAATCCACACAGACAACTTTATCCATTCAGGACTTAATGGAAAATCAACCAAACAACGCCTCAAAATGCAAATAGAAAGGTAAATCGAAGGGAGTGAAAGGCCGTTGGAGGACTTATATGGGGTTGGATCATTCAAGGTAAGTTTGGACAATTTTGTAAAATCAAACAGTTTTATCCATACAAGATCTATGCTTGGTTGGAAGTTGGATTATGATTCTTAGGATAAGCTTCTTGACATTACAGACATATCAGGAAGCCCATCTTTCGTAAACGAGAAACCAATAGTTTCGGATTGACTCAAAAAGTGTTACTCTTTTATAGGATGTCCAAACATAAGAGGGCATTCTTGTATGTCAAATTGATATTTGGTCGTTTTGTTTTGAATCCACGGGGTTCTTTTTCTTGGTGTTTTTTCTTTTATTGTTTTTGATTTGTGGCTAGCCGTTGATGTCTTTGGGAGCCTTCGGTTCCATCTTGTTTTTTCTAGTGGTTAATCTTCTTGTATGGGAGATGATACATGGGTAGTTCCATATCCATTTCCCACATCGGTTTCCTTTTTTATTCTATTTTTGTACGCCAAGTGTACCTTGTTTTTCCCATAGGTTGCCTTCTTTCCAGAAATAATAAATCAATTCACACTCAACACAAAAGCTGTCGAGTCAGACTGGCTTTCATGAGCAAGACCACCAACCAATGATTCCGAACAACAAAAATTAAACCCCATTTGGTAAAAATAAAATGATCAAACATTGATGTTAAGGCCAGCTTCAGCTATGAAGTCAAAGAGAATTTGTCAAGGAACGTCGAGAACAGCCTTAAATGGAGGTCAAGCATATTTTGCAGCCCTTTCAACCATGTCCTCTTCATAATGCAATCTTCTCTTTCTCGCCTTAAGTTTCAGATAAGAGCCCAGTGTGATGATAAAATAGCCCTAGCCCTGCCGCAATGAGCGGTCTCCATTGCAGCCTCTAACTGCCTTCTGTTCTCACCTCCTCATGGCAGACGATTGCGCTGATTATTGACTTTCAATGTAGTGATCGCCTTTTGTGGTTTTTGTCTCGGTTTGAAACATTCTGGTGTTCTGGTGTATAGATTACATTGACGTGCAAGCATTCCTAATTGCTATTGGTCTATCATCATTTCTTGGTGAATATTGAATCCATTTTGGTTCAGACTCATGGTTCGGGCCGGATAACTCCTGTTTGTGGTCTTCTAGAGTGAACACATATATAATTCAGGAACTTGAGGACCAGACATTGAGTTATGGGCTGAATGGGATCCATAGTGTCATCTAATGGATTTGATTGGACACTAGAGTCTTGAATAAGTTGTTCAGTCTGCATGCCAAACACAACATCTTTTCCGTCCTCTGTCGTATCTGGTGTTGTTTTCTTTTCAATCTGTGATACTTGTATGGACTTATATGATGTGTACCGTCTACTTATATGCATAGTTTTGTGGCTGAATGAAAATAAGCCAGTGTTTCCCGTTATGGTAACTATTGGCAGTTCGTATTTGCAGGAGATAGGGAAGGTTTTGCCAAGTGCACCGCCACCCGAACCAAAGTACCAGCTCCGAAGAACAAGCTCAGCGCCTTTCTAACACGAATTCTTGGTGTCAAGGATTATGTAGAGCCATTTTGTCTTTTCATTCTTCTTTTTTTTCTTTCCAATTTTCCATAGGAGACATATGGGTTCTGATACCTTGTGTTGTTTCCTTAGTTATCTTGCAGACTGCTCTACAATGCCACTCACTTTTCCTTGTATGTATATTTTTAAGACAAATATGAATCTCTTCAATGCCAACCTTTCGTTATTAATTGTATCGATATTTCTTCTTATATGACCAAGTAGTCTCGTTCTTACCAAAGGGCTTTTTGTCTAGCGGTATCGTAGTCTTTGGCCTCCTAGAAGGTCAACGGTTCAAACCTCACCATAGGTGAGGAGGTGTGTGAGTTTATTTGTTGCATTTGTCGTATATAAATATTATATACTTAAACATATAACTTTGGGTATAAATGAGAATTACCTACAAAATCTAATCACGTACGAAATTTTAAATAGATAAATCCTTACTCTCATTCCCATACAACGATAGTCGAACAAAAATTCTTTAAAGCTTGAAGAAAGTAGAGAGTAGAGAGACTCGAGAGATTTAGGGGCCGTTTACTAAATGCTTATTCATTAAGTGCTTACCGGGTAATTTTCTTTTCCAAATGAACATGGTAAGGGTTTAGAATCTTACCCGGTTAGAACGGTAAAAGGATGGAGAGTCTTACCCGGTAAGAGTGGTGAAAGGATGAAGAGTTTTACCCAGTAATTGATAGTGAAGACTCTTACCTGGGTAAGCGCTTACCGGGTGAATTGTTGTATACTATATCGTTTTGATGCACTACAATCTTACCCATAAAAATAAATTATATTGTTGACTCATATCAGTAAGTACTTACCAGGTAAGCATTTGAGTAAACGGCCCCTTAATCTCGATTTTGAACTCTTGATATCATTTTCTTATAAACTCGAAATATTTGATATATTGAATCTTCTTTTCCTTTTAGTTTTATAACTTTGAATGAATTTAATTGTTCTACAAGATTATTCAAAACACTAACGTACACAAATATAAAGAGCAAATTGTATGAAAAAGTAACGTATTTTAACTTGATTCTGATTTTGGGCAACGTACTCTCAAAACTTCTATTTTGGTACCTATGATATAAAGTTTTAAACATTTAAGTATCTGAGTAACCGGTTGAAGAATTAACAGATTATCATGCTGATGTGGCGAGTGATGTGGTATCCAACTCAGTATTATTTGCTGACGTGGTTAGTGACATCAATTTTTTTAATCTAAAATTAGTTTTCAACTTGTTACCCGGGTACTTAATTGTTTAAAACTTTAAATCTTAGGTATCAAAATGAAAGTTTAAAAATACATTACCCAAAATAAAAATCAAGTTAAAATACATTATGTTTTCATGCAATTTGTCCAAATATAAATATACATATATATACATATGTGTGTATACATATGTCACCTCAGTACATGTCTTGAAAAACGTCATGATCTCATTGTAACTCGTAAGACTTGAAGTTTGACACCTTTATTTTATAGTAATCAATTTTTTGAAACACACGGTAATTAGAGGAATCTACAGAAATAGTCAATCTCCCAAACTCTTTTCACTTTATAGCCATTTTCAAACATCAATTCAGTTTTTTTAACTGATCCTTACGTAGAATTCCACTTTCTACCGTAGAAATAATCAAGGAGTACTTCTCACGAATCTGATCTGGAGAATACTATCATTTTGATTCCATTAGTAATAAGAATTCAGAATATCACACATTGATCAATCAAAAAGGGATTCAACGTTTTTCCGTTTCTTTGTTCCGACCCGCTCTAAGGATCGAACGACAAACCCTGTTGATTATTAGAAATTAAGGGGGTGTTTGAGATTGGTTATTTGAAACAACTTATGTTTTTCTATAAAAGTACTTATCAACTTATCATAAGCTAGAATAGTTTAACTTATTCAAAAACTCTTTATTATCAGTTTTGTACCAATATAAATTGTTTATTTAAATACTTAAAAGTGTTTATTACCGATGTCATACTGAAATAAGTCAATAAGTTATTTTTATAAAGAAAGTATTTGAAAAAAAATAATAATCACATCTTTCGGCGTTCTTCTACATCAATCCCCTATCCACTTCACAACTCCACCGTAGTCGTCTCACCTCCCTCACTCCCCATCGCCATTTTCATTCTTCCGCTTCTTCATCAATGGCTGCTGCTGCTACCACAACTAGCAGCTTCCAGAGAACACCCGCCCTTCATCTAACTCTAACGCCAAATCGGCTTTCGAAGCTCCCCTCCTGTGCATTTCCGCAACGCAGCAGACAGTCATGGCCATCACAACTTCCTCTTATATCATCTTCCTCAATCTATTTCTCTTATAAGTTGTCTCGTCTCCCAGTTGGTTTCTTTTTGTGCTCCGCTTCTTCACATGACGAAACCCTCGTCACTGACGAACAAAAGGATGTCGTCACTGATGAATCTCAGCCACAGGTACTGCCATTTGGTTTCTCTTTAATAACTATGGTTTAGTAATTCAGATTGATATCTGATATTAGTTCACCTGTTTATATTCCGCTTTTGATTGTGAACAGTGTTTCCCAAATTGAAAATCCAATTTGATTTCCAAAAATTGACCTAGTATCCATCAAAATCCTAGTCACATTTTATTTTGAAAACTTTGCAGATTTGATATTCGCACAAATAGTTTAATTTGGTTATCAACTTGAACAAAAAAACACCAAGGTTGATTCAAGTATGGATATTTCGGGTCTGAGAGAGTATAAATTTAAAGAAATTCATACGATTAGTCTAGGTAATAAGATGGTTGACCAAAGTACCTTCTAACAAATACAACTTCAAGAAAATGTTGAACCTAAATCAATACCACCAATTTGTTTTTGCAGCTATATAATTTCAAATTGAAACCTTCCAAAAAATAAAATGCTAAATTTAGAATTTTAATGGAGACATTCCACAAAGGAAAGTGTTGTGATTTTCATAGGATGGCAGGAGTACTACATTTGACCATTAAAATAAGTAGGGCATATTTTTTAATTTAGTGTAGTTGATATCATTGCTAAGCTTAACCTTTTGTGGTTATGCTCCTTGCTTCCACCTCAAACTCCAAGTTCCTTAAATTTTATCATGATTTGAATTCGCAAACTTTAGCAAAGTTTTTTGAAGTTAGATTGACCTTTTGCAAACAAAAATTACTGATATAGGCTGCAAGTGTGGAATGAYGAGCACTGGGGTCTAGTCATAGTCATATTCTATAGATATTTTTGGTCTGATAAGTGATAACCTGTGATTCCTTTAAAATTTTACGAACCTTGTTAGTAATGTGTGAAGGAAGGGATCTTTTGAGTATTGAAATGTATGAAGCTCACCAGGATATGAGGTACCAGATATTTGTTAAACTAAAGATGGCGTCAAAGGGCAACTTTAGGTTCTTCCCCTATTTTAAATTTGGTATGTAGGAGTGAGGATAAAGATAAATGGATAAACATTGTGACTAATGGATATTAGGAGCAAAATTTTAATTGCTATGGACCCCAAACTAATTTCTAAATTGTGATTTATGATTACTATTTCATTAGGTGGTCATGATGTCACATTTTGGCATTGTGTGGACAAACCTGTATTTATTAGAATACACACACTTTGATTGTGCATGAACAGCTGACCTGTGTTTATATTGATATCTATGGGACCCAAGTTATAACCCAACCTGAAATAAAGTTGTTGCACCTTAACACAGGAAATTATCAGGTTTTGTGTTGGTAGTAGAGGGCTTCAGCTGTAAGAGGAGGTCTAGTGTTGTTATGTAGCAGTTGAATTCTTGGACCATCATCTTTTGATCATCTTTTTAGCATTTAGCTTTGCTAGGGGTTTGGCGTTTTTTTCTTCTCTCAACATCTTAGCATCCAGATTTCTCATAATGAATATTCCAACCTTTTATGGTTTTTCCACACAAAGGTTTCTCTATAAATCTTGGTTTTCAATTATCAGTAGACTTTTTCCTTTGATTTGTGCTTTTGTCATGCTAAACTAGTCTAGAACCTTTAGCTTTTTTTGTTGATTGTGGTTATGGTTTTGAGGTCATTGACAGAATTAAATGACAGCAAATTTGAGACCTCTTGCTTTGATGTTTATCATGCTAGGGAAAGCTCATTGGTGTTTATCTTTCATCATTGAATAGAGCCTTCCTTGTCAACCTAAACTGAATCACCACTCCCACAACCTTATCTAAGACTTTGTCCAATGCCAAGCGTAAATGTAAATACGAAGGTATTAGAAAAGAATAGAACTTGGGAACTTGTAGAGCTAGCAACAGGTAAAAAACCAGTGGGCCATAAAAAGGTGTACATGGTGAAGTATAGAGCAGATGGATCAATTTGGAGATATAAGGTTGGAAAGGGTTTATACTCAAACCTATGGTATTGATTGTTTAGAAACATTTGCTCTTAAATACTGTTAGAGTATTGTAATCACTTGCAAGTTGCAACTAATTTTTGTTGGGAGTTGTGGCAATTTGCGTCAAGAATGGTTTTTGCATGGCGAACTTGGAGAGAAACTTGTTTGTAAATTCCATCTGGACATGAAAAGAATGTGGCTGCTCATGCTGTGTGTAAGCTTAAAAGGCATTGTATGACCTTAAGCAATCACCTCAGGGCTGGTTTGGAAGTTTTGCAAGAGTTATGCTAACCATGGGTTGCAAACAAAGTCTAGTGGATCACGTATTGTTCATTGGGAGTTACAATTTCATTCGTGTAGGTTGATGACATTATTGTGAATTGTGATTAGAAGTGATAAGAAGCAAAAGGTTCTAAGCCAGAGGTTGGCTAAGAATTTTGATGTTAAAGCATTGGTGAGACTAAAGTTTTCCTTGGGATTGAGACTACTCACTCTAGGAAGGGATTTTTTATTTCTCAACAAGAAAGTATGACTTGGATCTACTCGAGGATGCTGGCAACACAACGTGAAAATAAATAAGATCCCATTGATCTTATCTTAAACTTGGGAACACAGAAAAGGATGTTATGGTGGATCGAGAAATGTAATGTCATCTGGTAGGAAGACTCATTTACCTGTCTCATACAGGAGCAAATATATGCAATTAGTTTAATTCGCCAATTTATGCCTAGTGCAAAGGAATCCCATTTACAAGTGTTAGAATATGTGGAACCCCCAAATCACACCCCAAAAGAGCCCTTGAGGAGAAAGGGAGGTTCCAACATATATACATGAGAAATGGTCCAAGTCTAGCCAATGTGGGACTCCAACAACAAGCAATCTGAGTCTCACCAGGGAAGCCATTTGTTCAAGAGAACTGGAGGTTTGATACCAAGGCTTACATCAATGCAGATTATGGAGGATCACTGGTTGATGGAAGATCAACTTCAGGGTATTGCACCTTTCTCAGTGGAAACTTTGTGACAAGAAGTAAGAATGAGCACTTGCTCAAGTCCAGAGGCTGAACTCCGTGCAGTGGCTCGTGGTGTGTGTGAGCTACTTTAGCTAAAAGTCATCCTTGATATGAGTTTTCGGTGGGATGGTCCATTGAGACTATTGTGACTACAATCTTCAACCAGTACAGCTCATAATTTAGTGTAACAGGGCTGAACAAAACACATTGAGATTGACAGGCCTCATCAACAAGAAGCTGGAAAGTGGTTTGGTTGTCTCCGCGTGTGTCTAACCAAGTCTAGGTTGCAGATATTCACAAAGGTATTGAGTAGCTCCGGTTTTCAGAAGTTTGTATCCATGCTGGGAATGGGGTATATATATTCGCCAACTTTACGGAGTCTAGGAGAACAGATTGTTAGAAGCTAAATTTGGAAATAGTTAAAATAAACTGATTTAGGAAATCTCTTAGAATTAGGCCTATATGATGCCTTCCCATTCTTTTAGAGTATCCCGTAAATCATGGGATCTGATTTACTACTTCATGTTCTTGGATGTCAAGTTGTTATACAAGCCTTTCCCCATTCTCTCAACTTCATGCATGATACACCCGACACATACATGTTGATAGATGTTAAAGCTGATGACTTGCATAATGAGTTGGCATAAAATTGGTACCAGGATTAAGGAGGATGAATGCAGATTCTTATGCTGTCAAAATTCAGCCGTATTGTTTGTTTCGTTAAAGCTACGATGTGGTTATGCCTGCCTTGTCGAATCTTCTAGAAGTTTCAGGACTTTAACACCAAAATTTATACTCAATCTCTTATTTAAGCTTTATTATATGCTAATGTGGTTTAAGTTCCGCAGGCCAGCCATGTTACTTCAACCTTCATGAATCCTAAGATGCAATTAAGTACCTTTTTCATATTTAAAAATTACAATGATAACATGATTAGGTAAGAGATATTTTCACTACCATGTCATTGGGATTTAGTTTACAGTTCAGTTGGGAAAGGGATTATTATAATCTGCTGTCTATTTTTCCAAGTGAGGCAAGGTTGATTTCTTGAAAGGTGGAGTGGACACACAATTTTTGGGATTTGGTGGGTTTCTTTGATTGATTAAATTTTGATACAGGCATCATGGGGTTATCATTGAGCAAAAGAAGGGGTGGTGTGAAAGAGTGTCTGAAAACTGAAAAGGTTGAGCAGCCTAGTATCATTTTGTCTTGGAGGAAATGGAGAGTTATAATCAGCCTCTTTCCTCATATCCATGATGAATTTCTCCAGTCTTCTTTCGCTTAGAAATCAAACTGTAAGTTGGTCAATGAATGATGCGTGTTATACAAAGTGATGGTCCTAGGAGCAAAATGAGTTTGATTTCTTAAGGTGAATGCATGATCAGTTCATAGTTGATGGTTATGTAATTGCTATTATGTGTTAGCTTATCATCGTTAATTTCCTTTATTGTGTTTATTATATTATATTGATATTCACTGTATTGATTGTAATGAACATTCTCCGTCTTGTTCACTAATGTATTCATAGCCGGAGGATTCAGAAGGCATGAGTTCGGATGATGATTCATCCCAGGGTGATGATACCATAGTGGAAGAATCGCCTGCAACCATTTTGGCATCATTGCAGTCATACAAAGAGGCCTTGGCAGTTAACGACGAGTCAAAAATAGCTGAAATAGAAACTCATTTCAAGTCGATTGAAGATGAAAAATTAGTTTTAGAAAGACAACTAGCAACACTGTCAGATGAACTTTCAAACGCAAAAGATCGAGTTCTTAGGATAAGTGCAGACTTTGACAATTTCCGGAAGAGGACAGAAAGGGAACGTCTTTCGTTGGTAGCAAATGCACAAGGTGAAGTCGTTGAAAATCTTTTGGGTGTTTTGGACAACTTTGAACGAGCTAAATCCCAGATTAAAGTGGACACCGAAAAAGAGGAGAAAATCAACAACAGCTACCAAAGCATATACAAGCAATTTGTGGAGGTCCTAGGCTCTCTTGGTGTTGTTCCTGTGGAGACAATTGGACAGCCATTTGATCCATTGGTAATTCCTCTTTCCGATTCTTCTCTTGTAGTTATACCCATTGGTCTCACCAATATATAACGTTAACTTAAATCATCTATATGATAAAATGATTTAGAAGGCATTAGGTTTAGAGCGTTCCTAAGGGAAACAAGCTATTTCCAAACTTAAGAGGGATTTTCTCCACATTGGTAGTCTTTGGTTGCACACATGCCTTTTGTTTAACCAGTAATGTAACCCTCTATTCCGTTACCCTTCTTGTCGGTTCGTCATAGTGATCCACCTACTTGATCATTGGCTGCAGGCATATCCCAGAGTTGGCTCGAAATTCAGTCGAGTACTTGATGATCTTTTTCAAAGGCTGGACAAATTTTTTTCAGGTTTTATCAAGACCTAAATACACGATGATCTTTTTCAAAGGCCGGACAAACTAAGACCTAAATACATTTTTTTAGTGCAAACCAAGTCTTGATTGATTCGAGCTAACTCACTTCAAGCTTATGTAAGGTTCCATTTACAACGGGACAAACCTTTCATCATTTTCGTTGATTCATTTTGTCATGTCAGTTATCGGGCTGACTTTTGTACAAAGAGAGTTAGGGTTTATTGAAAAACCCAAACACTTTATGATATAATCTACGTTTATAAGTCGTCGTGTCTTTTGTTTCTAGAGTTGTTCCTCATCGTCCGTTTTGAGAAATTCTAGTAGCTTGACATTTCCCTTTTCCATGGTAAAAGCTGCACGAAGCCATTATGCGTGAAGATTCTACTGAGTTTGATGAAGGTGTAGTAATTCAAGAATTTCGCAAGGGGTTCAGAATTGGTGAAAGACTTTTGCGTCCATCAATGGTGAAGGTATCAGCTGGTCCAGGACCTGAAACCGCTGACCCCGTAAGCCCGTCTGAACCAGAAGCTTCAGTTCCAGGTGCAGAATCATTAGGTGAACCAGAGGATGTCGACAATTATACGGAGGACCAGTCAGAACCAGCTCCATCCGATGATGAATGATATAATACAGTTATATATATATATATATATATATATATATATATTCAGTTAGTGAACCCATAATTTACTTGGCAGGAGGGGTGTCATGCCTTTGCCTCCTGTAGTTGGGGATTGAAGTGGGTCTTTGCAAAGAACTACCATTATGATGCCTGTGGAGCGTCTACTGTCCTAGTTACTGGTATATTTTTGTTTCTTTGCTTTATTTGTTTTTAGCTATAGTGGTGTGCTACTGTGCATGTGTTRCAAATCTCTGAAGGAAATATAACCAATCACACCTCTCTTTGAAGTAAAGGTCTGTGATAACACCGGATGAGGTATGACTGACAGGACATGCAGTGAATGAATTGTGCAAGTTTTTTACGGTTTTAATTTGATATGGGTGGTTTAATAATTTACCAAACTTATCTTTTATCTGGTTGATTCTTGTTCTATCTATTTTTGGGGAGAGATCTATTTTTGTCTTATTTATTGTTTCATCCTGTCCGATGTATCAAATGCATTACATGGGACTAAACAGAATAAGAACGGAATTCAGTATTCCATGTTTGGCATGACGAGGAATAAGACAAAAACTCACTGTTCCACTTTGACGTGACATGGGGAAGAGAGGGATGAGACGTGTGGATGAGACAAGGATGGAGTAAAACTATAATTATCAATCTACTTTCATTTGATATAATCCTAACATGGTATTTTGTTCAACGGTTACCATCATTGCAGCCACCACCCTTTTGGGCGCCACCAATGACTACCTTCACCATCAGCCACCACTACCACCCCACCTCTGTCTCCATATCCACCACTATCTACTATCTCCACAATCACCACCACCACTATCGGCTACCACCTCCACAACCAATTCCGCCTCCATTGGCCGCCAAACCGCCACCACAATCGCCAACCACCTCCTCTTCCATTACCACCGGTAACCCAGTCCTTCTCATCCTTGGGGAACTTATGTAACCCAATCTTGTTCGGTTCTAGTCATGTCAAATGCAAGATAGGCATCTAGCACTATTCTTTTGTCATGTCCTACCTAGGACGTTGGTTTTTATAATTCAAACTTTTTTACTCATTCGGAATTGGTTTCCATGTTCTTGGGTTTTTTTTATCAACTCCTGTAATGTAGCAAAAGAAAAGAAAAATAGAGAAAAAAGAGAAAACACAACCTGTATTACATTAATCCTCAAACTACATACCTTTACACTCACAACTGAAAACACACCATGGGGTTCATGAACCCCAAAACAACCCCCAACCTTAGAATTTACATTTGAAATTAAAAAAAAAATGAAGAGACAAACATATTCTTAACCACCACCACCCACCCACCCCCCAAAGGAAAAAAACACCTCCTCCCAAAGAACACCAAAAGGTTTTCATAAACAAATCCAAAAGTTGAATCCCCAATTGCAGAAACCAGAAACCAGAAACCAAAAACCAAGAGAGTACATCATCTCAAATGCAAGCAAAACCCAAACAAGCAAAAAGCCCCAACACCTTATATAATGACTTCCTGCCTCCTTCCCTTCCTTTCTTCCTTCTCATTCTTTATCATCAGTATTACTTGTACTCAACACATTCTCTCTTACATGGTTAACCATCGCGGTACTAGATGCTTCAGAAGCACCTTCAACCTCAGTGTTGCTAATTTCCTTCTCATCCTCAGCCTTCGTTCTTTCTTCTGCATCTGTTTTAATTTTTGTTTCAGAAATATCGGTGGAGTGGTCACGCTCCAGGGTCCGTGGATCCTGTTTTATCTCACTCAAAGTAGATTCTATATCCTTGATGAAAGCATTTTCATCTACAGAATAGAAAGTTTCAAGACTATGCGCCCCCGAGGCCCTTGGCTCCTGTTTCATTTCATTCAAACCAGATTTCAAATCCTCAATGTAGGAATCTTCATCTACAGAAGGGTTAGTTTGAAGATCATGCTCCAAGGCATGTGGGTCCTGTATCATCTCGTTCGATACTGATCCTAAATCCATAGAAGAATTAGTTTCAAGATCATGCTCTGAGGCATGTGGGTCCTGTTTCATCTCATTCAAAGTGGATCCCAAATCTTTGGAGTAAGAATTAGTTTCAGGATCATGCTCCAAGCCATGCGGGTCCTGTTTCATCTCATTCAAAGTCGACCCTAGATTCTTGGAGTAAGAATCTTCATCTACAGAAGGGTTATCTTCAAGATCAAGCTCCGAGGCATGTGGGTCCTGTTTCATCTCGTTCAAAATCGATCCTAAATCATTGGAATAAGAATCTTCATGAGCAGAATGCTTATTTTCAAGATCATGCTCTGAGGCATGTTGGTCCTCTTTCATCTCATTTGAAGTTGATCCCAAACCTTTGAAACTGAAATCGCCAACAGCATCCAGTTCCACTAGTAAATTTTCATCAATCTCGTTAATCTCATCTACATCATCAACGTTATTGGGCGTGTTCTTACTTTCAATACTATGAACGTCACTTGTATATGCCAAAGTTTCTGGTGCTTTAGTTTCAATACCAGCAACTTCAACCACATCAGTTTCAGGATTCAAGACACAGTTGATACTTGGTGAAATGTTGTTCTCTGGCTCTTGGATCTGCAAATTGACAGATTTAAGGAAAGTTAATCCTACGGTCGTCAATCTTGAATTCATCCAAATGATACATATATGTAGAAACAAAAGATAATCTGATGCATGTATAAGCCAGCTAGAAAGCCTCAAATATGTTTTGCTTCAGCATTGGTTTGTTTTCCGAATATCTTTAAAAATATATGTATATACATTAAAGGACTTTCTTATTCCTCACATTTTACCAAGGGAGAATACAAATATAAATACTCAAGGAAGAGGGTTCCATTGTGTGTTCTGTATATATATATATATATATATATAGGTTCAAGGGGAAAAAGCCAAAAAAATGAAAAACGGAGGAGGACCCTGGTAACCGTTCATCTGGCGGTATGCACATGTGCATACAATTACCATGGTCGACAGTTATGTTCAGTCATAAACAAGTTCAACAAGAATACAAGCGCTCTGTGTGAACCAGGACAAGAGCCTAAGATGTTTATTTACATTATTTACCTCGCTCTCCATTTCGTGAGAGTCGTCCCATTCCCCTCATATTAAGTAAAAGGATCCATAATCGCATTCCATTTCTCCTCCGGTAATACAAGATAAAACTAAAATTTCGAAATGATAACGCCTAAGTGATTAGAAAGTATATTTAACAAGATGAGACACTCATGCAACACCTTAACAGCTAATTTGTCATACAAGTATCAGAAAACAACCCGCAGAAGAATTCATTCACAATAATACCAGATAGAACATACGTAAAATGGAATGATTATCAAAATTTTGAAAAAAGACCTTGGACATTCAAATCTTACCTGCAATACTTCAGGATTCTCTTCTGATGGTTTGTTTGCAGATGGGAACTCTTTATGTGGTTGTAATATCGCTTCTTCTTCAGATTCGAATTGGTGATGCGTAGGGAAAGGGTTTTCATATGTTTCACCATGGACAACCTCCTCGGATTGTACTTCACTATTTGATGAGACGAAGTGACCTCCGTCAAGCTCATGACCCTGTCACTTACAAAGATTAGGCTATTTGAGTACGGTATCATGTTAGCATGTTGACACCGTTCTATAGGGGGGATATTGTGGATCAATAGGTAAACTATGGTTTGACATTTTTTTCAAAAAGAAACCATATCTTTGTACTTTACCTGCAATTCTTCATGATCCTCTGCCGATGGTTTCTCCATGGATCTACCTAACAGAGATGACTCCTCTGGTTGAGATATAACTTCTTCTTGGTGAGTACCTTCAACAAATCTTTCATGATAATTGGATGGGGGAACTTCAACCTGTTCTAGCTGATGATATGCATCCATATCCAATAGACCATCCTCTGTTTCAAAAAGGGGCTTATTCAATAAGGATGTTGAAATGCTATCACCAGCCGACAGTGGTTCTTCGTTATCTGGTACAGCTGGAATTTGGTTTTGAGTATCCCTAGTTTCAGGACTAGAAGAATCTGTAGAATTCCACTTGAGATCTGCAACAAAGCTTGATTCTTGATGTTGGTCCTCAGCATGCTGAAAGTCGATCAAATTATTCTGAACAGATAAAGTATTAGCATCACATCTTAACATACCAAATATCTGAGTGTTAAATTCTCTTACATCTGTAATGCTCCTTGATTCAATCTCCTCTGCTGCATCCGGCTCTGATGAATCTACAAACTCTGCATCATTATTAGCGCAATCCGTCTCTGTTTTCTGCACAGTTTCTTGAGACTCTCTGCCAGAAACAGAACTGGTTCTCTCTGAATTTGGCAGCGACTGACCCTTCTCGATTACGTCTGTTTGCAGATCAGTAGAAATTGAGGAAGACGAGAGGTTCTTTGTAACACCTCGAGGACTTGAATCGTATATAGGTTCCTTTGGCTGACTCTCTTCCACCAATAAACTTGTTATATCAGACGTCTCTATCGAGTTACCACGATCCATGAAATAATAATCTGTTTCCGCAACTGATGTTGGCATCTCATCATCTTCTTTCTCGTCATATATTTGGTCACTCACTTCATAAGACGATGACAAACTCGATGCACTACTATGCAATTCTTGACCACCCAAATTCAAGTGAGCTACATTCTCAGTTTCAGGAAAATGCAATGCTACTTCTTGTTGACTTGTCAAGTTCCCAACACTTATTTCAGCCTCATCAAGTTCGTTATCTTCTTTTTCAACTTGAATGGATTCCACATTGCCATCATCTTCAGAAGACACGTGCTCAGATACATGTTCGTTTGCCTTCGGAGCATGCTCACCTGTAGAAATTAACTCCAAATGTTCTCTTATCCTGAAAGGATGTTCATGGTCTATTACCGAAATCAGTTCCGCTTCTTGAGAAAGGTCATCTTCAATCGGGTCCTTATTTTCAAGATTTCCATCTGAAGAAATGGACTCTGTATCGGGTATAGAGCTCACCTTCGAGTCACTGAGTTCACTCATTTGTCTGTGAAAGGCAGAAGCAACCTGCTCAGGTACAAAGTACGGTGTTACCTGAATAACATCATCAGATACATGTTCATGCTCTTTTTCAGAAATCGGTTCTGGTTCTAGAGAAAGGTCGTCTTCGATATGGCCCTTATTTTCAAGATCACCAGCTGAAGAAATGGACTCTGTATCAGTCACCTTAGAGTCACTAAGTTCACTTAATTGTCTTTGAAAGGTAGAAAAGCTTGTCCCATCAGAAGCAATTCGTTCGGGTACAAAATAAGGTCTCAGCTTCGTTTCTTGCCTCTCGCTTCTTGAAGCCCCGAAAATAGAAGGACCTACGTTGAAACTTTCATGTCTACGGAAGAATGGTTCCTTTGGCTGAATGGCTGCAAATTCTTGTTGGAAAGTGTCTCCAACCAAATCAGGTTTCTCTTCGCTCGGGTCATAAGGGAGATCAAACGGATTCCTTCTTTGTAACAAAACAGATGGAGCAGAACCAGGAACATTGTCGTTCGAATCATAAGATATATCAAAAGGGTTGTTTCTTGTAGTTGAAATGGGAGGAATGTTCCAAGGAATATCGGAACTTTCTAAGTCTATCAAATTCTTTTCAGCTTGCATCCTCATGGTTTTTCGCGCCCTTCGCCTTGCAATTAGATTCTCCAACCGCCGGTTTCTTTCCAGCTCCGATGTTCCCAAGTTCATAAGATTCTTTTGGTCATATTCTGTCCAAGTTATAACAGATCTGATCTCGTCCTCTTTGTCAGTATGTTTTGATTCTTTATCTTCGTCATCTCCAACTTCTAAATCTTCATGGTTTTCAATATCACCACCACCATCATCATTATCATCATGAGACTCACTACTGCTGTCACTTGATTCAACGGAATGTTCTGAAACAGCATCAATGGCTGGAATGTGAGTGGAAATGTGATCGGATTCACGAGTTTCTGATTCTTCAGCAAGAAGTGGATGGAGTTCATCAAGCATTGGGATGATATCAGCCATCGACGCGTCTGGTGATGAACTTTCAGCAAGATCAGATCCCGAGTCTGATCCTTCATCATCCTCAGAATCGTCACCTTCCATTCGTTTCCACAACAAACCAGAATCAGAATTCAATGGATCAGCTGAACCCTCCCATAACTTATCATCACTTTCCGACTGCTGAAGCGGAGTGTAATGGCTTCCCAAAACATCTTTCTCTTCATCCACATCAATCCCATGATCACCCATTTCATTCTTTGCTTCTTCTACTAAATGTTCTTCCCGAAATTGCAGATTTTCACTCTTTTCTTCGGTTATGAACCCATTATCATCAACCAAACCAACAGAAGGATCATCATTAACAGAAGTTCTCTCCCCAATCTCAATTCTACTCCCATTAGTTTCCACAGAAGCAAAACTTCCATCTCTTCCAACAATTTCAGTATGACCCATAACCTTAGTTTCCAATTTCTGAATCTCATCTCTATCAGATTTCGATTCTTTTTCGATTTCGGGTATGTTTGGCTGACCAAAACTTAACAGAGTTCCAAGAAGAACAGCAGTGGACACGATAACAGGAGAAGCAGATACCAGAAGCGAAAATAACAAAGGAAATAATCGGTACATCAAAATCAAAAGAAAACCCATACCAACAAGAAACGGATGCTTCACAACTGATCTGTAGCAAATCATCACCGAACTGCTAACATACTTTCTGAACAATTCAGCCCCCATTTTCAACTTCACAAGAACTGCTTCAGATATGCAGCAAACAAATCAGAAACAAAAAAAAAAGGCAAAACCCAAATAACAGATGATGATCACATAGTTGGTACCTGGAAAGTGAAAGGTAGTAAAGACCCCTGTGTCGGGATTCACTTTAAGTGGGAAAAAAAGAAGTTCAGAAACGACTGGAAAGATGGGGATCAAGATTCATGAAGAACCAAGATCGTCTGAATGAATTCAGTTTGTTTAAAGAACCAAGAACCTATGTCGGGATACACTTTCCTTCCTTTGGGGAATTCACAGCTAGGCATATCAGATTGAAATGGAAAGAAAGGTCATGGAGGTGCGTGGGGCGGTGATGGTAAAAAGGACACTTTGAAAACTTTCCCAAACACCTTCGTTTTTCCATGGCTTCCTTTTTCTTTTTCACTAAACAAATAGTGTTCCAAGAAACCACCAAGACTTTGGTCAAATATCATCTACACCACACAATTAAACAATCAACGATTGTGATTATTCGGATTCGAATAAGAAGATGATCTACGATTATGATTAAGGGGTGTTTGGGATTGCTTATTTGAAACAACTTATGCTTTTCTACAAAAGCACTTATCATCTTATTATAAGACACAATAGTTTAACTTCTTTAAAAACTCTTTAATACTGGTTTGACACCGGTATAAGTTGTTTATCCAAACACTCAAAAGTGCTTATTACCGATGCCACACTGGAATAAGTCAATAAATTATTTTTGATTTTTATAAGCAATCTCAAACACTCCCTAAATTCTTTTGGGTTGCATTACTTGCAATATTTGAAAATTTTGCATTTGATTTACATTATATACAATATTGTTATGGGTTTGTTATGGGTTAGGTTCCAGTGAGAAGGGTATAAATGAATCTTCACCTTTTGATCAATCATAATTAAAGAGTTCCACTAGATCAACACCGTATTAATTCCTTTCTAAAACGTAATTTATGTATAGCTTTAAGATTAAAAGTGATCAATGATCTAAATCTCATCTTAGACTTCTCACTTTGACTCCTATTTCTTACTCCGTTTTATTATGTTGTAATTATATGGTATTTGATAAAATTTTGATTTTAGTTTTAATAATTGCTATGATATTTTAAATACTGGTATGATATCATCATGAACATAAATATCTAGACGCGTACTGTTTTCATAATCTGTCTAACTATGTGGACTCGTGAATAGAGTTGACTCTCGTTTTCCATTGAAATCTGTATGGATTAAGTTGTCTTTGTGGATTAATTTAAGCTGCTAACAAACAGACTTTTAACCCCCTGACATGCTTGTACCCCATACATTAGTTTGGTCTTTTCAAAACTCGTCATTCTTAGTTTGATTGGTTGTTCAAGTTTGATTTTTAGGTTTTAAGTTAAAGCTCAAATTCACTAATTGGGTTTGCTCGTTTGCGGGACCTGTGTTCATAAATATGGTAAAGTGTTACCTACACCTCCAGGTAAACCATAATAATTAGGTATTTTTAAGTATTTTGCTTAGCTAGTTGGGAAAATAATTTGCATAGCCATATATAGTAATACAGTTGGAAAGGTGTCAAGGAAGAAAATGGTACAACGTTTGTATCGGTGTACGTTTACGAAAAAATGGGAGTCTTTGGAAGAAAAAAAACCTTATTTGTAAGCAAGAAAAAATGTGTAGTTAACCACAAGGATGGTGGCTGATTAGTTTGAGCTTAAGCTCCAAAGGTCAAAAGTGTCTGGAGGTCCCAGGTTGAAATCCAAGGAGGAATAAAAACCCCATTGTGGCCACGGAGATCCAAATGCAGTGATTCTGGGCTACCCGCAAAGCAGGTGGTCGTCTTGGAATTAATCAGCTCGTATAACGGATTATATATCCAAGTTAAAAAAAAAGGTGTAATTGATAAGGAAAAAAACATATGGCAATCAGACCATGAAAATGTGCAATGAACATAGCTCTTGTTGTAAATTCATCGATCCACGTGTAACTATAGAAGATTTTGCTGCCATTGCGACCCTGTTGCTTCTTGATACGAAACTTTAGGCTGCGAACTTGCTCGAATTCTCAAAATGCTGCCAAAATATCGATATGATTTGGTTTTATAGTTAATGTATAATCATGAACACCGGTTTTCAATTCAACGCTTGCTTCAATGGTTGTTCTTCCGACATGAATGCTTAAGAAACATGCCCATCAGTCACTAACGAGCAACATCATGACTGCTTGATAAAAAGCTAGCGACTCATATCAAAATGACGTGCATGACCATGCGCTACAAAAAATGAACTGGCGTGTCACGTAAAAAATTAATTGTTATCTAGTCTAAAAAAACTACAATACCAAAGACCCAAAAAGTATATTTAAAATCACTAGGATCGTGCCTCACTTGTTAAGTGTCGGTCTTTAGGTGGATGCAGTGAAAAAATTCATTTAGCTGTCAAAACCTATGTGTAACATACACTTTCGCAAATACGTTGCAATTATCTCCTTTATGCGTGCTTATGTGATCAAAACGTAAAATTTAGAAGCAAACCCGAACGCAATAAACTATATATGAAATAGTCGGAACCATCGTACGAGGCCCGGGACAAAACAATTGGAAATAAACGGTCAAAAACACCAATATCTACGTTACGGATACATAAAAGCTTACTTTTATTGGAAGATATTTTCTAAAATATTTCTAATGTAAGTTGAAGATTGTCTCTTTACGAACGCGTGAGCGAAAACCACGTCAAAAACAGAGGTCCGAGCGAAAAGTTATGCGATTTTTAGTGATTAGTGGTCAAACCGAGTTTTCAGCCGAGTCAACTCAGCCCCAACTCATAAAAGTCGAATATACATGATGTTTACCTCCCTTTTCACCCAAAAGAGAGTCTCATCTCCATACTAACAAGGGCGATTTTGGCTTCATAGGGATGAATCAATGTTGTTTCAAGGGTTTTTTTCTTGAGTATTGATCTTGTAAACAATAATATAAACATGGTTAGATGATATTTTGATTGTTGGAATAAAGATTGAATCCAAAATATGGATTTTAGCCTATTTAGTTGGTGAATTTGACAACACCGAATATATCCGAGATGTTGTTTTGAATGTGCGATAACTTCTTATCCGTAGCTTGGATTGCTACAATTCTAGACATTTTAGAAAGCTTATATGTARCTCTAAACCTATCCTTTAGACACTTTTTAGAAATAAGGCTAAAGGTTGGTTATAATTGTGTCTAAAAACTGATAAAAAATTGATTTTGAGTTGTGAATTATAGTAACTAAAATGAGTTTAAATTAAGTTTGGTTAGTTATTGTTGTCGGATCATTATGAAACTTTGAATACATATTACAGGTGTTAAATAAGCTCACTTGGTTCTTCCAGAATGACCGTTGGACGACGTTTAAATATATATGGACGTAGAGCCTAATTTGGCTCGATTTTTGAATATCGAAAATCACTGTGAGTTTATGAGGCTACTTAACTTGCTATTTGCTAAACATGTGTTATCTATTTGCTACTTGCTTCCACACTCATCCATGTTATGTCTCCTTATCAATTTCAAAAGATTATTGGCTATTGCACTTCGTCCTTCCATACGTGCTACTCGGTGGTTACTTCGTGTTTCACCCGGGGAGGCACGCTTAAGCCCATATCGGTTGAGATTACTCGGGTATGGTGCGTATTTGACCATGTTAGAGTCCGGTCATTTTCTCGCTGTCCGGGATAGCTCGGGTGGGAATTTAACTGGCCGAGATAGCTCGGGTGGTATGAAATCTATGATATATATTGTTGTGCTTGCCACGACCGGGATAGCTCGGTGGCAGTACATATCAATTTATCGACTTTCACATGATCTATTTGTTGCATACTTTGATATTCAGATGTATGATTCTCGAATGATGATTACTTATCACATGATTTACATCCTTCGTGATCATTGACTTCCATGGATTACATTTGTGAAGCTTTAGTAGTTACTAGTTCCCATTTACTCGCTAAGCATTATGTGCTTACCCTTTTAGTTGTTCACATTTTTACAGGCCGTGTAGACAAGGCAAAGAACAAGCTCAAGTAGATTGAGATCTTTGCTTTTGGTGCTTCCAGTAGCACGACTCTTTTGGTATTATATAGTTAGTCGAATATAACTATGGATTGTAACTTATTAGTTGTCTTTTGATTGTAACTACAAGTATCTAGATAACGGGTAGCTAATGTCATCCGTCTTGTATATAGTTTAAGCTTCTGCAAATCTATTAAATTTATTTTGTCTGTTTTAGGATATTTTGGAAAACAGGTGCTTACAGAAACGTCATATAAACTAAGCGGACATTTCGATTTAGAAACTCGTAAATATTATATCCCGTTTGCTTTCTAAAAGTTTAAAAATGTAACTTTTGGAGGTTTGTTTATCATTTATAGAAATGAGGTATTACAAACATGATATCATTTATGTAATCTGGATCTTACACTATGTGGCTATGAAAGTTCACCTGCAATAACTTTAGACCATTCGTGGTCGCCAAATTGATTACCCACGGTTGCCAGAAAAATTATATATATGATCCCTATTGATAATTTAAATTAGTTAATTTGATTAAAATTATATAAGTATATTTTGGGTTAAATATAAAGACAAAATGTACGAAATAGCAACCTACTTTTACAAAATTTCTTATTATAATATTGTATTTTTATTTTTTTATTACAACAATATACTTTCAAAAACATTTTAAAAATATATTATTRTAATAAGAAAAATTAAAAGTACAATAAAAATTTATAAAAGTAAGTTATTATTTCACGCATTCTGTCCTTAAATATGCAATTAGAAAAAGTAGAAAGTAATCCTTTTTACGTAAATGGGCTAGACCGACCCGACCCGTCCGACCGACCGACCGGGATTTTTCCCGGTTGCAACTGCACACCTTTATCAACAAGGGGAAAAACATTCCATGTTTGCTACCCGCACTCCCCCTTCGATGCTCAAACATGGTGGTCCGAACGGTGAATTCAGTTTCACTTTTTCGCTCAACCTCGCCGCCGTCGCCCCTGCCACTAGCAGCGTTCCACACGTACCGCCAAATTCGAGCTTTTCAGTATCTACAGTTGTCTCGTCTTTCAATTTGTAAGCCGATGGTGTTCGGTTATTATAACTTAAAAAGCGGTGGCAGTCGGAGTTATTCCGTCCAAAGTTTTGTTGATTCCGTGATGGAAGAGTTTGAAGCATTACGTCGGCGGAGGACAGTTCGTGCTAGTAATAAGTTCGTTCCTCTATTTCATTAGTGTCGTTCTGGATTTAACTTGTCTTCGATTGAGTTACTTTTGTTACGATACATACCTGTGGCTAAATGTATTGCATGTTGTTTAACATATGCTTTAGTTGGTACTTGCATACTCCCCTTTTCGTAGAATTAGTGAGTTTTTCTTCCCAAAACCTGTAAATTGAGCAAGTCGTTAATTGTTTTGATGCATAGCAGTCACGGTGCTTGGACAATGAGCCATGGCACGCCCTTTTTCATATTGGTAGAAATGGAAATGATAATTTTAATATAAGATGATAAAATTACTTAATTAGACAAATCTTAGACTTCCCACAAAAACTTCCCACAAACTTCAAGTAAATAAATAAAAAGTTATCACTCTCATTAGCCAATCATAATATTCTTCTTCGTCATCTCAATAACTGAACAAATGGATCATCTGTTGGATCAGTGGCATTGTTTTTATCATTATTCTCCCTCTGGAAGTCGTATTCTTCTTCACCACCATCCTTATATTGGCCAAGCATATGATCATCATAGTTTTGACCATGTTGGCCAATGAAAGAGTCATCTTCAGAAATTGTTCGTATCTTTATTTTCCACTGGTCTTATTGACAAGGCACTAGACCCATTTCATTTTCGTAGGCAAGGTCGGAAGTCATCTCAACCATTCCCCATGTCAAATCATCAATGGCATTATCGCTACTAATGTCTAGATTAGTGATCCATTAATTGCAATTGCCCGATGTTATACAAAAACAAGTTGCTCAAGTATAAGATTGGTAATCATTCCTGAAGAGTTTGATTGTTTTTTCACAAGTTTGATGTCAATTGTGTTGTAGAATATATATAAGCACGTGAAAGTGAATCAGTATATGTGTGTATATATATACATATTTAATTGTTTTAGCCTATTTCCGAACTTAAGACCAGATGATGACAATGTACCATGTCCACCATTAGGAGACAATTTACAAATGGTAAATAGTTTGATTGATATTTGTGTTGCTTTGATAGGCATGGGCCAGCCTTTTTGGCCCACGTCCGTATCTTGCAAGTTACAAGTAAAAAAATTATCTTTTTACAGTTTTATACCTACAAACTTCACTTAGCATCGTGATCATTTCTACCTTTTGATGCACGTACTGAATTTACTTGGATACATGTTGGTCTATTATGTGATTTATTTAATCATTTTTCAGATCAGTATTGACAAGCAATAAGGAGCTTGTTGAAGATAAATTGCGGAAGCAAGTACTGCAGAAAGGGTTGCTGCTAGAATTTAAGAAAGATTCTGAAAGGATATTGCTTGCTGTAGCTCAGAAACCTGATGGAAGGAAGAATTGGATAGTCTCCGATCAGGTTTTTGTAGAAACATTTACATTTGTCATGTTCAATGGATTGCCAGGTGTTAGGACTTGTCGTTTCCTTCCTTTAATGGTATTAGGAAGGTTTTGATTGTTATCTGGTTTTAAAACATGCAGAATGGTGTTACAACTTCCATTAAACCACAACAGATCACTTATATAGTTCCAGGGATTGATAATTTCGACACCACAAACATATTGGACTTCAATCAGAGAGCTCAGAATAGCTTGGTCAGTTCTTGATGACTTAAATATACCGAGTAAGATATACTCCCATGTGTCTTATAGAGATCAACTAATTTGTTACAGGATCCCACACTCCTTGAATTTGCTTGGACTGAGCTTCTTGAAATGAACAAGTCGGTAACAGTTGAAGAATTGGCTGAGGTATGTGTGCTTGAATGTGATATTTGATGTCTCATCATCTCCCCGTTGACATTCTCACATTCTTACAGATGATTTTTGGCAGTGCTGAACCTGTTGAGAGCTATTGCGCCCATCTCTTGCTATCGAGAGATGAAATTTACTTCACTGTGCTTGACAGCAAAGGCTCTTGTTCTGTTTATGGTCCTCGGCCAACTGTTCAGGTATGCCTTGTGATTGATTCCCACTGTATGTAAAGTTCTTGTTAAGAATAACCAAAAGAAACAGAAAAAATTCACTCTAATGTTTTTCAGGCATTTAGAATGCACGACACTTTCGCTTACTTATTTGTGTTTAGCTGGTGGTTATGAAGAACTAAATCGATATCAACCATACAAAGAAGAGACACCATAGGAAAAAGGAAGAAGATGAACTTATACTGTGACTTTATACTGACAAAGCCTCTCCATGTTGGATTATGCCTTTAAGAAGCCGTTGAGACGTAACATGACCCCCCTCATCACCACATGAATCTAGAATAATTTGGCAGCTTCTCTAGCTTTGGTGCTTTGGCGATTTGGCTGCCTGTTTGGTCATGTTTTATTCTTTCCATTTGCCTAGATGAATGGACTATGTATGTCTGATTTTTTTCTACTCCCTTATTGGAGCTCGTAATTTTTCTTCTTGTACCTGTTCCAGAATTTACACCCTCCCCCTAAAAGGAGATAATAGTAAGACTACATATGGTAACAAACTAAGCTATAAAGCAAAAAACGCTAGTGCTAAGTATTTGTTCATAAGACTAGGCTATAAGCGTGTTCCTGGTGAGTAGGACCAAGGATAAATTTTCTTGAAGTCAAAACAAAACCGGTGGACTTTCAAATGAGACGGAGGAGGTGACAGAAGTTCTTGTGCTATGAGGTAGGTCCTCCATGTCTAATTCTCTATATTCTCTCAAGCGTTGGAGAATTCTAGAATGACCCAAGCTACGATCGACTATTCAATAATTCTATGTAAGAACACTGTTAACACAGTATTCTCAAATTCGGGATGAAAAGAAAAGAAAAGAAGGAAATAAAGTCTTTTATTTGTGTTCTTGAAAGGGAAGGGAAGGGAAGGGAAGGGATGGAATGGAAAAGGAAACAATTTTTCATGTTCTTGAATGGGATAGAAAGGAAAAGTAAGATGTCATTTTTAGTTTTTTTTTACATATATATGCGTTTGGTATGCAGACTGGGTGGGACGGGATGGGACAAAAATAATTAGTCCCATAATCACATGTTTGGCATGCCATGGGACTGAATGAGGTTGGACAACATGGGACAAAAACTTAATTTCATGGGACTATTCTTGAGCTTTTTTGTTCTACCCAAAAAGGTGAACAACATGGGACAAAACATAAAATGACCATGTTACCCCTATAAGCCCAACCTTTTCTCCAAACCATTGATCCACTGGTCATGACCCCCTTCCTATCTCCGGACACCATCACGGGCTCCGGCCGATACCTATCTCTGACTACCCCTCCATTGCCCATCCGTATGTAGACAATCAACATCTCCGATCATTCCTTCCTAACCAATCCCCCCATTTCAACCCAGATTTACAATATCCAAAGCAATCTAAATAAAACAGATCGATTTTTCTAAAGATGGAGGTGGGTTCTCTTTTGAAGAAAAACGAGAAAGTGGGAGGAAGGTTAGGGAGTGGATCGATAGAGTTCCACTGTGGAGCAAATGAACGAAGGGGAAGGTGCTGGGCAGAATCATCTCGATCCAGCGGTGGGTGATGGTGGCGATATGGCAGCACACAAAGGTGAGGGTTTTGTGACAAGTAAAATCCTCTTGATCTCTCTTTGATACAACACTTCTTATGGCGGTGGCGGCTGATTACTAAGAATTTGAAGAGAAAGAGTGTATTAGRTTAGCAACGTGAATTAACATATAAATACTATATTTTTTATTTTTAAAAAACAATGAAGGGAATGGATAAAACCAAAAATATAAATATAATTGAATATAATTTTTTAATTTTGTATAACTATTATATAACAAAAACCAACAAACAACATTTTAGGCGTAATCCGGTCATTTTTAACAATTTTAGTCCAGTCCTGTTCTAGTTGTACCAAACGTAGGACGAACTATTAGTTCAATTTTGTCTTATCCTGTCATGTCATGTCATGTCTAGTCCCATCCAGTCTGCGTACCAAACGGTATCTTATATGTATTTTTCTCACTTTTTGTTATCAGGGTATGTTTGTCATAAAAGATCACATACTTCTTTTAGATTTCCTTTCCCTTCCTTTCTTCCCACATTTGGGAGGAAACATAGAGAACACATGGTTTTTTTTTGTTTTCTCCTCCTTCCCCACTTTCCCTTCTTTTCCTTAAGCACAATGTAACAGAATTGTTCTAGTATTCTATGTGGATAATATAATTTTTGCAAGTTATGAAATAAATGGATTTTGTTGCTATGAAACATTTCATACAGAGAATATGAGACTATGGAGGCATTCAGATAGCCAGACCTCGAGAAGGCATCTTCTTTTTATGGTTTTGACATCTTTGCTCACAGGCATGCTTGATAGTCATGATTCTCACTTACCAATAACTCCAAATATCAAGTTTCACCTTGAGACATAGAGCTATTAGTCAACTCATGAAGATACATGAGACTATTGGGGAAACTAAATTATCTCACAATCTTAAGACCGAACCAAACAAACCCAGTATATCCCACTCGRATTAGGGCCTTGGAGGGATGCGATGTACACACAATTGTCTCTACCCCCAAAGGGTAGACCGGTTGTTTTCATGAAGACCCCTAACCTATGAAAAGGTGCTAGTGAAAAGGCAAGAAGAACTAACAACAATAATAGCAACCAACAAAAAAGAAACAAAGAAAGCACACTGACATAGACTAGTAATAGTAAGCCGAAAAAAGGAAAGAAATAGGTAAAATGAAAACAAGAGAAGGTAAAGAAAAATGTTTATCTCTTTGTATAGGACTTCGATAACCTATCTGCCAACTCTCTAACCCGTCCCCCATCCTACCCTCACCTTCTCAAACTCCTTTCTCCCCGTCCATGCTAGCTACATGTTCCCTAAACCTAGTCCTCTATTCTAGTCCTATGAGTACAAGAACTTCTACTAGATGTCATGTCCTCTGAAACGTGTAAGCCCGCCATGTCCATTTTAAGACCATATATTATGTTTTGAGTGAATGCAGTTAATATTTTGTGTCCTCTCCAATTTATGAGCACTTTGTGTTCTTTTCTCACACTAGTCACTGAGATGCAACTCTACATATCCTAAGACATCTCAATGGTGCTCTTGGAAAGGGTCTTTACCACTTATGAGGACATACTTGAGTAGTTGGGTATAGATGATAGACATGCAGGATGCCCTTAGGAGATCTACTACTTTTTTTTTTGTGGGAGCCTTATATATTGGGAGAGCAAGAAGCAAAATGTGGTTTATTTGTCAAGTGCAGAGTCTAAAGTATCACACATTGGCACTGACGCCTTGTGAGTTGATATTGGCTCCAACACCTTGTGACACTTGAATTGGGGGATCACACATATTTAGAATCTAACATTTCATGAAACATACAAAGCATATTGAGGTAGATTGCCGTATATCTATTAAGCCAATTTGGGTCCATTAAGAGATTCACTTGCTAATACGTTGACAAAGCCACTTCGAGGACAAGAAGTTAGCGCCATATGTAACAAGAATGATTTACATCCATGCTCCTCTTGAGGAGTGTTATAAGAGTCTTAACTCTAGTTGATTATATTTATCCTTGTAGATATCTTTATCTTATATTGTCATATTAGTTACTAATGTCTCTAATGTTTATGAAAGGGATTTTCTCCATAATAATAAAGCA
Source organism: Cynara cardunculus var. scolymus (assembly GCF_001531365.2). Taxonomy (NCBI): domain Eukaryota; kingdom Viridiplantae; phylum Streptophyta; class Magnoliopsida; order Asterales; family Asteraceae; genus Cynara; species Cynara cardunculus. Next base: position 4,259,437 of record NC_037529.1, read on the forward strand.
TAATTTTCTCTGAATATATTTTATGCCAACAACAATGTTTCCTTTTTGGCAAATATTTAAGCTAGATATACGTAAGTTGCTATAGTAATCTTTGCTACATATTGACAGCATCGCATCAGCAAGATTTTTCTATTTTGTCTTATTGATGGGCATTTAGATATTTGATTTGACTGTCAAACACTTCATCAGTTATGTGCCTTGTCAAAACAATGCATTCTTTTTGGGACAACGACCAAAGGGACTACAGATTGTTGTTGTTCATCAATTGCATAGTAAATTTTCTTGGGCCTCTATTTTACATACTTCTTTGTTCTTGTAAAGAAAAATTTGACGTTGTTTAGGTATTATCGAATGACGTCTTGCAGTTGCTATCGACTAATCACGTGATGAGTGCAGTTTGATGTTTCTTTTGCTAAGTAATTGTTATTTCTTTTGATGCATCTTTAATCATTTGGAGTGATTAAATATATATTTTTTACACAATAATCTAGGTTGAAGAACTTAGACGTAGAATGCTTGCAAAGGAGGCAGCCGATAAGGAATTTCACGAGTTTGTGGAGTTACTAAAATCTGCAAAAGCAATGCCTCCACGTGGAAAACCGTCCAAATGTTCCTGGAAAGTTGAAGAGAAAATCTGGCACAGAATCGAGTCTCTTGAGGCTTTTGCTATAGATGCTTGTAAAGATGAGCAAACGAATATTGCAGGAGCGGTAATTTCTATAGCCTGCGCACACACAACACACATATTTCTTTATTCATTCAATGTCAGTTCTAATGTCTGGATGGGTTGTTTTGTCCAGTATGTGGGTTAAGTACAATCAATATGCACATCTGATGGGTAATGATAACAATTCTATGCAAAACAAGTAAGAATACAGAAATGGGAGGAAGAAGATGATGAATTCATTGAACTTGAATCGGACAGATTACAAAGGAATAAAACTCAAGGAAAACCCTCTCTCACAATCAACAAATTGGAGCTTAAACAACTATGAAAGAAAACAGAATACCCACTCCAAGATCACCCTCCACTATTTATTCTTCTCTCTCCTCTAACAAACCTCAGCCACTTTTCTCATTTCCCGTTTTACCCCTTCTGGAATACACATGCAATATTCTAGGCTTAGTTGCATCATTTTTAATTAATTCCCAATTCGTATCACTACTTCCCCCTTCCGACAAAGTCTTGCCCTCGAGACTTGTTTTAGGAAATTGACTTTTAATCATCAAAGCATCTTCCCATGTTGCTTCTTCCATAGACTTCCCTTTCCATTGAATCAACCATTGCTCAACATCTCTGTTATGAACTCTGCTTGTACGAGTGGCTAGCACTCTGCTTCATAACTTCTTGAGCCTGTGACAAATGAACTCGAAGGTGTCTCAAAGCTTCATCACGATCTTTTAATTCTTCAAGCACCTGTTGGACTCGTATTTCCCCCGGTATGAATTGGGTGATTGTTGGTGGTTTTCGACCATAAACCACCTCGAATGGAGATTTCCCAGTTGATCCATGAAAAGTGGAATTATACCAAAATTCAGCCCAAGGAATCCACAAAGACTAATTACGAGGTTGATCAACTGCAAAACACCTCAGGTACGTTTCTAAACAGCGGTTGATTACTTCAGTCTGACCATCGGACTCCGGGCGATATGCGGAACTCATGTGTAACTCAGTACCCTGGGATCGGAAAATCTCTAGCCAAAATTGACTCAGAAACAAAGGGTCCCGATCGCTCACTATCGATTTGGGAATTCCATGGTGACGGATTACTTCTTTAACAAAAATTTCAGCCACGGATTTGGCGGTATAAGGGTGTTTAAGTAATATGAAGTGGCTGTACTTAGACAACCTGTCTACCACCACTAATAAAGCATCAAACCCTCTAGACTTAGGAAGTCCCAGAATGAAATCCACAGACAAATGTTCCCAAATTGCATTAGGTATGTCTAAAGGCTGCAACAGTCCACCCGGGGCAACTGAACTTGCCTTACACCGTTGACAAACATCACAAGCCCGTACGTATTGCTTAACTCGTTCAATCATGTCTGGCCAATATAAATTTCCTGCAATTCGTCGATAAGTACGGTAATAGCTGGAGTGGCCTCCCAAAGCAGATTGATGAAACTTCTTGAGCAAACTGGGAATAAATTTGGAGTTCTTTGGAATTACTAACCGTCCTTTGTAGTAAAGTATTCCTTTACTAACCGAATACGCCGGATGAGTATCTGGTTGAGCTTTACAGTCACGCCTCAACTTTCTTATTTCTGAATCTGCCTTATGTTACGCCATTAACTCAGCCCCTTGCAGCCACAGCGGTGTTGAGAGAATTATCAATAATCCACCCTCTTCAGCTCTACGAGACAATGCATCAGCTACCCGGTTTTCCCTACCCGGTTTGTAACAAATTTCAAAGTTGTAACCCAACAATTTCGCCACCCAATTCTGTTGATCCGGGCTAGTGATGCGTTGTTGTAATAAGAATTTCAAACTTTTTTGGTCGGTGTAAACCACAAACGAGCGACCAAACGAGGTCCCTAAAAGATAGGAACGCCAATGTTGGACGGCTAAAACCAATGCCATAATTTCCCACTCATAAGTTGATTTGGCCAAGTTTCGATCGCTTAACGCTTTGCTGAAATAAGCGACAGGTTTATGCTAATGTTCTAAGCCAAGCCATACCCAACACCAAATCCAGTTCTCCAGCATCATAAATCAACACATCCACCATGAATTCATGATTTCCCACCAATACTTGGAGATTAAGACATTGTTTATCAACAAGTATTTTATGGCCATCCCCCAATTTGATACTAATTCTCGAACAACAATTAAAAGTTAGAGCTAAAGATGTTACCAAATGTTGAGAAATGAAATTGTGAGTCGCGCCACTGTCGACTAGGATGGTAACCGGAATATCTCGAATTTCCCCTTCAAACTTCATCATCTTGCCCCCTGGTATCACCTCAGTGGAAACCTCAAAATACTCTAAGGCAGCACACATTCCCGACGGAATCTACTCGTCTCCTGTAATGGTTTGTTCGTCGGAAATCTCTACATAACAGAGGTCCCCCGTAGCCAAATCATCTTCATCATCGCCCAACAATAATACTCGTAGCTTCCCTTCGGGACACTTATGAGCCGGTCCAAATTGTTGTCCACATCGAAAACATAACCCTTTTTTGCGGCGTTCTTCCCATTCCGTTCGAGTAAGAGAACGATATCCCCGATCCTTTTGATTACCGGAAGAATTGTCGGAAGTCGGATACCCATACGGACGAAAATTGTGAGAGGATTTAGCATTCAATGAACGGTCCATGGACTTAGGAGTAAATGGACCTCTCCCATCTGGGCCGCCCAATGTAAAAGGGCGAACATCCCCTTGACCCACTGGACTACAATCAGAACCCTGATGATAACGAAAACGGGAGTGAGACAGGTTACCTGATGACGGACGTAGCATCTCTTCGACGTCCTTTGCTAAGTACATCGCATCTAAACGTGACTGAGGACGGTGTAATCGAACCCATTTTTTGACCTCATCTCGTAACCCTGTCACAAAATATCCCAACGCCTGCGCTTCCGGCAATCGAGGAACCAACGATAGAAGGTATTCAAAATCGTCGATATAATCATGGATGGAGGAGCATTGCTTAATGGTAGCAAGTTGTTCGTAAGGATTTTGGATCTCCAATCCACTAAATCGTTGCAGCAACTCAGTCTGAAATTGCTCCCAAGTGAGGGGCTGTTTACTAAATTTTCTATTAAGTCCTGTATGGATAAATTTGTCTGTTTGGATAAATTTGTCTGTCTGGATAAATTTATGTTGCTGTTTACTTTTCTATCTGAATCAACAGTCTGAATAGCAGAAATGACCAATTTACCCCTAAGCATAGGATGGTAGCAGCAAATATTAACAGGTAAGAAAACCTTAAGCAAACAGCAAATACCCAAAAAAAAAAGCAAACAGCAGCTTGAAATTTCTTGTTTCCATGATATATACCATAAAATTGATTTTTGCTTGTTCATCCTCCCTCTCGCCTGTTCGGCGTTCGCCATCTCCGGTTGCTTTGCCGCCACCCCTATTTGCTTCGTCACTGGCGACCGGTCTGAGCCTTCGTCTTCGTCGCCTTCGCCGCTCTACATCGTCGTAGCTGTCGCCGCTAGCTACTCCTTTGCTACTCGTTGCAACAGGTATGGTCGATCGACGGAAAAGAGAGCAACAGCCGTCGATCGATGGAGAAGAGACCAACAGTCGATTGATGGAGAGATCGATGGAGAAGAGATCGATGGAGAAGAGACCAACAGTCGATCGATGGAGAAGAGATCGAAGGGTGTTGGATCGATGGAGAAGAGATCGAAGGGTGTTGGATCGATGGAGAAGAGACTTGAGAGAGGCGTGACTATTGTGTAAGGGTAGGGCAAGTCTTTTACCTTGGCTTAACCTGGACAACACAAGTTTTTCATTTGGGCGAATAAGCCCATTTCTGAGCGAATAAGCCCAAGGTAAACAGCCTTGTTTGTCTGTCCGAATAAGCCGGTTTATCTACTAAGCTCATTAAGCCACAAGTAAACAGGCCCTAAGTGCCTCATGAACCTGCATGACGATGGTGAACCAATGTTGAGCCACCCCCATCATACTTAATTGTGCCAAACGCAGTCTGAGATGGGCTGGGGTACTGTTGATGTCAAAATACAGATTAGCCTTCTGAATCCATCCCTGAGGATCAAAACCAAAAAACTCCGGTAATTTGACTTTCTTCACTGCCCAAGGTAAGCCATCAGCAACTGTGTGAGGATTATAGCCACCACCACCAGGTCCTCCGCCGCTGTTGTGAACATCGAAGAAAGGACTTGAAAATTGATTGCCTAATCCCGAACCACTCCCTGAATCCGGAAACAGGTGTTTTCCTTGTTGTTTCATCCATCCCAACATGATCTTACGAAATTCGCTGGATTCAGCCCTATCCACCTCCAATGTCTGCAGAGTGGTTTTGATATCGGTAACATCCGCTTGAATTTGATGAATGAGCTCCTCATGTTGCTCCAGTCGATGTTGAACAGAACGAGTTTCCATCGATAATCAAACGGAAAACAAAAGAAAATGGCAGTCAAGGGCAGGTCGGACCAATGATGGGTAACGATAACAATTCTATGCAAAACAAGTAAGAATACAGAAATGGAGGAAGATGATGAATTCATTGAACTTGAATCGGACAAATTACAAAGGAATAAAACTCAGGGAAAACCCTCTCTCACAATCAACAGATTGGAGCCTAAACAATTATGAAAGAAAACAGAATACCCACTCCAAGATCACCCTCCACTATTTATTCTTCTCTCTCCTCTAACAAACCTCAACTACTTTTCTCATTTCCCGTTTTACCCCTTTTAGAATACACGTGCAATATTCTAGGCTTAGTTGCATCATTTTTAATTAATTCCCAATTCGTATCAACATCAATACTTGAAAAATAAAGAAACTCGATGCCTTCGATGGTGGGTTGTTGAGTTAATAACTAATTTGTAAAAACACTTGGAAACAAAGAAGTGAAAGTAAATAGGTCTGACCAAAGGGTGCATTTGGTACATTGAGAGGACCGGACTGGACTGGACCGGACGGGATGGGACACGATCAGATAGGCAAGAGTGAGCTAGGCGGGTGAAAGAATTGTGTAAGGTTTTAGGGATTTAATTTGAAGTGTAGTTTAGTAATTTACCAATCTTTCCCCTCTCCCTGATTTTAGTTCCACCTATTTCATTTTGCTGATTTTTGTCTCACTTAGTCTTGTTCTATCCCAGTCTAATGTCACACCAAACGTGGGACAACAGGTTCTTGTATAGTGATATTGCGTACCAAATGCAGGTATACGGAACCCCTTGTATGTATCAAGATCACTTCATTTCAATGAAGATGGAAATTTTCCACCAAAACTGTTATTTCTTAGGAGTTCTTGTAGATTTATATAGTGCTAGAATATGTGGAACCCCTGATTTTGGTAGAGTCCTTATGTAGATCCTATATACAGTTTGATTGGTCCTCATGTAGATCCTACATATATACAGTTCGATTGGTCCCTGACTTGAAGGGATGTGTGCTTTTCCTTACATTTTCTATGTTATAATGTGCCTTACGTTTTTTATGTTTCATTGTGCCCCTTTCTTCTCTCTTCTCTTTCTGATGCTTAGTTGTAACTAGTTTCAGTTCTTACTTTATTTTCGCTCATACTTTGCATAAGGTGGGGGTCTTCACGGAAACAACTGCTCTACTGGGGAATAGAGGTTAGGTGTGTATACATCCCCCAAGACCCTACTTTTGAGTGGGATATATTCTGTTTGTTTGATCCATGACTGCTGCTATGGGACTCTGACACCCTGTCAAACAGAGGCTGGGCTAGATTGGGTCTACTCGAGTGCTGCATGGCTATCTGTATGGTTAAAAATGTTAGATGTCTGAAATGAGTACTTGGTGTATTCTGAAGGGTATTTCTTATATTATTGATAACTGTACTGCCAGTTATGTGAAGTTGCTGAAAATTTTCAAAGAGGACAAAAAGCAACGCCGACTCTTATGTTTTATGTTTACATTTATCAGATCCTGAAGGGAATGGGCTTACCAAAGACGCCTACTTCTGCAGTAAATCTCCTCATAGATATTGGGTATTTCCCAGTACATGTCAATCTTGATCTCCTAAAGTTCAGCATACGTACCAATTATCCAGATAAGATTTTGTCAGCTGCTGAAAGGCTTCTGCTTGAATCACCCGATACAGATAAGGTACTTTGCTTCTTATTTGGAATATTATGAGATGCTTCTCTCAGTTTGTTAAACAGTATTGCATTGGTTTCCATCTGCATGGTCAGTCCCTAGAGTATGGGAGGTTCATAAGTTAAAGATATTACAATTGTAGAGTGCCCATGAGGATGATGAAATCTATAATCCGATTAATCACTTTAAACTTTAAAATAGGTAATGGAGTAGAGGCATTAATTGATATATTTTTCTGTATATCTCGAGAGGCTTCTAAGATGACCTTAATAGCCTTAAAAGCACCCAAGATCCCGGTTCTTGATTCGATAGTTTCTCAAAGGAAACTAGTGGCATAGTTTTTAAATTAAAGTTGCATGCATTAATCGTATAAAGGTCTTAAAATTGCAGTTCAGTTTTTTCTGATATATATTTAGAGAGAGTCGGGTTCAAACGAGAACGGTACCTATTTAAGAGAATAAGAGAATGGTCGTATCACATGTTATTTTACACTAACATCACGTACAAAATCACATGTGACTCCCACGACTTTGCCCGGCGACCTGAAGACGCGGCCAAAGTCGCCCGCACACCTTTTTTGACGGTTAATGTAAAATCATATCTGATTTTGCACGTGATTTGGTCGTTTTCATATTCTCCTAAATAGTTAGCATTCTCGTTTGATCCCCCCCCCCTCTCTCTATATATATATTCTCTGAACCCATGTATCTTTTTCTAATCCTCCTCCCCTATTCTCTATTCCACGAGTCCACATATTCTCTTTGAAGGAAACATAAGGCTTCCTTGTGTACATACATGAAAGTCTCCTAATCAGTGTAGTTATTAATATTAGTTAGGATTGTCAAGCTTTATCTCTTGCTTTAGGAATTTAATATAGCTTATGATGGCTCAGATTTGCTTATGATAAGGTAAGGAAGTGGGATCAACTGTGGTCAATTTAAACCTTACCTTTTCTGTCTTGATCTTTTGAGCTGTACAGTTGGAGTCATTTGAAGCTTCCAATTCCATATTGCTTTCGAAGTGTTTTCATAAATAAGTTGCATAAGGTGGCCCTTGTCACTGATCATCATCCTCAATTTAAGATATAAACATAGTGCACTCTAACTGCTGCATGTGAATGTAGGACGACAGGATAGATCTGACACATCTGAAGGTATATGCAATTGACGTGGATGAAGCAGATGAGGTAAATACACTTTATTATCTTACTTGCATCATTCAGCATGTTGTGTTAGTTTTCTACTATTCATACATATATGAATTCATACATATTAAGGTGCATATGTAAATTTAATGTATAGGATATTTGGGTTTATATTGTCTTTTTAAGCTTGAAGTATCTCTGCTCATTGGCATTTATGTACCTATATGCTATTCGATTCATTCAATTATGAAGTATTTTTTATGCCTACCAGATGAACATGATCTGAAGCTATAGCTACACCTTCATCAGCCGCCAACAACCAATGAAGAGAAATACAATCTTTAGTTAGCATATACTGAAATGTTCCCGAAAATATTGTAAGAAATATACAATTTATACAAGAATTTACAATAGTACAACTCAAAGTAACATGGCAATAAATCAAATCACCAATCCACCGCAACAACAAAATTTGACTGGCACTTCCACAATGATACCCAGTCGCATGTATAATCAATGTAATAATGGAGTATTCCCGAATCTTCCCCTAATGATTTTTTTAGAGGACGGTGTAAGAAACCAGCACAAAGTTATTTGAGAAAATGATTACAAATTATTGAATCAAACTGCCATGCAAAATGTTTTACAATTTCTGGACTCCTAGATTCGACATAAAATAAGGCATTCAGTGGATGAGTGGATGGATATTATGAAGAAAAATGATTATCCAGATAGCAAATTATAGGCACATAAAATTGTAATGAACATACCTAGTGATTAACTAATTTAACTCAGTTTTCAAGGGTGTAAAAACATGTCCAAATTCCCTATAATAACCAGCCATGTTAGGGAACTGCTTCCAGTTAAAGAGTTCTAAAGGTTCACTATTTCCTCCAGTTACTCAGTGGTTTGTTTATTTCCTTAACGAAACGGTTGACATGCAAAAACAATTGAATAAACCACTTAAAGCTTTCAAGCAATTCAAATCAAAGCACTGAGATTAAATCAAGCAATAATGTAGTATTCTTTTGGTCTCTTTATTTTGCGCCATGTGCACACATCCACTTCCCATCAAGGACTGCTGCCATGTTTATTGCAAAGCTGTGTTTTGGGTATCTCCTATATGCAGTTTGGACTTTGATGTTACACGTTATTATATATCTATTTGATTAAGCATCTATCAATATTAACTGCAAATGACTAAAATTTACAGCTTGATGATGCACTAAGTGCGACAAAGTTGCATGATGGCCGTATTAAAGTTTGGATACATGTTGCTGATCCATCTAGCTTTGTTCAGCCTGGGAGCATGATAGACAGGTACATTTGGTTCTCTACAGCATGTAGTTGCGACTTCAATGTTCGCTGAGGTTTTTGGGTATGGTTATACTGTAGAGAAGCAATGCAAAGAGGAACATCTGTTTTTTTACCAACTGCCACCTATCCAATGTTTCCTGAGAAACTTGCCATGGAGGGAATGAGCTTGAGGCAAGGAACAAATTGCAGGGCTGTTACAGTATCAGTTGTATTGCACTCTGATGGCAGGTAAACTTTAATGCTTTGCATGCACAAATGCACCGGTAAGAGTTTGAGTGAAACTGCTTAATATAATTGTGAAACACTATTAGAATGCATCGCCTGCATTTTACTATAACTTGAGGGAACAATTAAGGGAAGGGATTCCACACTCCGTGACCTGGAGCTGTGTGATCCAGATACGGAAGGGGAGTGAGCTTGCTTTTTTCATATCTAATCTCTGTCTTGGTTTAGTTTATTGATATTTCTGCAAGTTGAAGACGGATGGCATGGAATAAAATTTTGTTTTTGTTTAAGGTCATATATTTTCCCAAACCCTACCACAGGTGGGATATATTGGGTTCATTTGGTTTGGTTTAAGGTCATATATTAGGTTTAGAATTACTCTCTTCTTGTGATTGATTTGCTTTGGTCCCAATTCTCTTTGTGTCTACAAATTCAGGGCTTTCCCCTCCGCAAATTTAACTTTCTTTGATCCCTAAACATATAGACAACTGTAGATTCCGAGTATCTGTGTACAAGGTCACATATATGATAATAAGATCTATTATTTATTTAATATAAAATTTAACATGTATTTTTGCTTTTCCATCATTACATCACCTACTCATTAATATGCTCAATAGTTCATTTATAGTGTTTTTCCTGCGATCTTACTATATTACTTGATAACAGCATTGCAGAATATGCAGTGAATAATTCAACCATTAGACCGACGTATATGCTAACATATGAGAGTGCATCTGAGCTGCTTCATCTGAATCTGGAAGAAGAGTTGGAACTAAGGACTCTTTCTGAGGCTGCAAGTCTTCGGCTTCAGTGGCGACGTGGACAGGTATATGTTTTGGTTGTATTGAACATTTACAAGAAAATTTTTCCCCACTCTCAGAAGCGGTATTTATTTTTTAAGGACTAGAAAGGAAAAGTAAGTGCATATTTTTTGTAGTGTATGGTTGTTTTTTTCCCAATTATTACAACGTTGTTTCATCTGTTAAAGCATTGTACACACACAAAAAGGGGAAGGGACGAAGATTATATTTTGAAATTACCAAACCCTTTAGAGTACTGATAGCCTCTTTAATTTCGGTTCGTCTCAATTTGCGCAATAAGATTTCTGGAGAAATCCAAAACTGTCCTGATATGGGGAGGACTTAAGTGGCCTAGGGTGATATCCTTTTTTGTCTCCTTCGATCTGTCTCTCCTGTGTGTGATTCATCAATTTGCTAACTTTAGTTGAGTTTTGCTGATTGTACTTTTGAAAACTGTACATGGTTTAGGGTGCAATTGACACAGGCTCGCTGGAAACTAGAATAAAGGTGGAAAATCCAGATGATCCAGAACCATCAATTAGGTTGTATGTTGAAGACCAGAGAGATCCTGCAATGCGACTCGTTTCCGAAATGATGATACTTTGTGGGGAAGCTCTAGCCACATATGGTTCTGCTAATAAGATTCCTTTACCATACAGAGGACAGCCCCAATCCAACATTGATACATCTGCATTTGATCATCTTCCAGAAGGCCCAGTTCGTAACTCTGCTATTGTGAAAATTATGCGTGCTGCTGAAATGGATTATAGAAAGGCTATACGCCATGGTATTCTGGGTATTCCTGGTTATGTGCAGTTTACATCTCCTATTCGCAGATATATGGACCTCCTTGCTCATTACCAGGTGATTTTTTAAAAGATATTTAGGGGTCTTTTACCAAACGCTTACCCGATTTGCGCTTACCGGGAAAATGTTGCATACAATACCGTTTTGATGGACTACACTCTTACCCGGTAAAGTAGAGTTAAGTGTTTGACTCTTACCGGGTAAGCGTTTGGGTAAATGGCCTTAGTTGATGGTTTTCTTAAAGATATTTAGTTTAAAGTTCTTTTTTCTTTTAATTCCTGTTAAAACCCTAATACCAGCATATAAGCTTTCATGCTTGGAATGTCTTTCAGATGCAAAACTAGATATCATGGTAAATAGGAACAAAAAGTACACATATTTAAACAAATTGGTGTTCGAGGTAGCTTGTTAATTGCAGTAATTTAGAAAACAAAAAAGTATGTTTTTCTTCTTTTTTAGCTAATATAATTTGTCACTTTAAACCATTGTTTTTGTTTTTTCCATAATTGTAATGTTAATTCCTCTACTTTTATAGGTGAAAGCCTTTCTTAGAGGCGATGCTCTTCCATTTACAGCTGGGCAACTAGAAGGGATGGCTGCATCTGTGAACATGAATGCTAGGATAGCAAAGAAGCTATTTAGCAGCAGCCTACGGTATTGGATACTAGAATACTTGAGAACACAACCCAAACAAAGAAAATACCGTGCGCTGATCCTTAAATTCATCAAAGATCGGAATGCATCTTTACTACTTTTGGAGGTAAATATCTAAACTGCTCCTGTACACATCCCAACTGCCCTATTATGTTGTTTGAACGCATAACTTGAGCTGATCCCTCTATGTTTATGGGCGATTTGCTCAAAAGATCTTATAAAATACTCCCTCCGTCCCAAAAAAGTGTTGACAATGTAAGTGGCACACAGTTTTTGATCTGTTTGTTAGCAGTTTAATGGGACTCTGGTCAGCTATACATGACTGTTTGGTAGTGTCTTAATGATATAAAAGTGACTTATTCAGTAAGCTTCTAAGGGGAGCTTTATGCAGAAAGCGAAGGTTTTTCAAAACTTGTCCCTCCCAATAAAAAAAACGCTCTTTCCATCTATGAAAAAACCCACCCAAACAAAAACCTATCCAATCTATACAGACAGATTAATCCATACAAACAACTTTATAGATAAAAGACTTGATGGAAAACCGACCAAAGATCCCCTTACACATGCATAATTATTACACTTTTTAGTTAACCGAATGATAACTTTACCCTTAATTAATTTATCTCTCCTCACAACTTTTAAATATTTGTGTATTAATTAAGGGTACATTTGAGAAGTTAGTTTATCTATTTTTGAAACATAAATAGAAATGTGGATATTTATTTTGGGACAGAGGGAGTACTTTAATCCTAATCTAATCATAATCTGGATCTGTTCACTCTGTCTTCTATTATATTTCAAGCCAACTTCAAAAGGGTATCAACTAGAAACTTCCATTGAATGGGTCCGGAACATACTTGTCCCACATTTGGCGTGACATTAAACTGTGCCAGGACGGGACTAAGTGGAACAAAAATGCATTCTTTTGGTCCCACCAAAATAGGTGGAACAAAGTTACGGAGATTTGACATGATTGGTAAATTACTAAACAATCCATGTCAAATTAAAATCTCAAAACCTTCCATAATTCTTTAACCCATCTACCTTACTCTCGCTCATCCAGTACTATCCAGTCTATTCTCGTCCACATACCAAACTCACTCTCACTGAACTTTCTATAATCAGTTTTGGCCTCGTTCATTCTGCTGCAAGTATGTCATCTCGTTCATGCTGCTGTCATAATGATTCTTTTTTTTTTGTTGCATTTTGTAGGTTGGGTTTCAGGCGTCGGCTTGGGTGTCGATAGGGTCACATGTCGGGGATGAAGTGGAGGTTCGGGTTGAAGAAGCTCATCCGCGTGATGACATCCTTACGCTCAAAGAAGTTGTACAAGTGACATGAATCTCTTTGGGATCTTATCACAATAATACTTAGACACCGGTCTGCGCCATTATATTTTGATGAAGTCAAAAACAACTTATGACGGTTGTTCTTGCAGTTTTGACCCGCAAACAGGTGGACGAGGTTCCGATGGCTCGGGCAGACATAATAGAATCCAAGTCAGACGCCAATAATCGGTAGTCAAAGCCCGGTTTTATCGTATGATATTATAGAAAAATCCATGTCCAAGATACAAAAAAAGGTATATCTCTACTTATTGACTTTAGAATTATATCCAGTAAATCAGTTAGGAAATGTAACCTAAAACCAACTCATTTTTATCGTATATAGGTTGAAATTTTCCCTCTAAAATCACATGGTTTTGTAATACTTGCAATTAGGTTACAACTTCTGTGAACTTTTTCTGTGTTTTCTTAAAATGTATGTTTGGGATTGCTTATTTAAAGTGCTTATAACTTACTTCGGTGTGATACCGGTAATAAGGAGTTTTTAGTGTTTGGATGGAGGAAAACAAAGGAAATGCTTATACTGGTTTGGTGCCGGTAATATGGAGTTTTTAATGAGTTACTTCCTTCTAACTTATTAACTTATTCCAGTGTGGTACTGACAATAAGGAGTTTTAGTGTTTGGATGAGAAAAGAAAAGGGTATCTCTATATATGTTTATCAGTTCATCCGGTGTGATACTGCCATAAGCTAATCCAAACACTTTTTATAGAACTCCAGTTTGCCACCGTATAAGTTGCTAAGCACTTTTACAAAAAAACATAAGTTGTTTTAAATAAGCAATCTCAAACACTCTCGATCTTTTAGGATTATTTTGAGTATGACTACTAACATAATTGTTCGGAAAAAAAAACTTATTTTCAAGCATTTATTTACGTTTCAAAGCTTTTCGACTATTTTTAATTATGTCGTATGTATTTAAGAATCAAATGTATTGAAACTCTTTATTTTTTTAGACTACAGTCACGTTATTGTTGATATTATAATGTATTTGCAAACTTATAATCATTGGATTGTAGGTTTAAAGTGTGATAGGTACAAACACCATAAACCGCACTGTACCGCATTTTGCAGTGCAATTTTTTTTGCGGTTTGAGGTTTATATAATGCGGTTTACGGTTTTGGAAAATGCTCAAACAACTTGATGTACGCTTTTTATTATATATCCAGAGAGTTTCATACGAATGCTTTATAAACGCAACTACGCCGGCAAAGCCTTTAAAGACATTATATATTTCATCGACTCTTTTACATAGGGGCGGACTTGGTATGGTATCAAGTTTTTTTATTTAACATGTACTGATAAATTATAATTGATAAGTGAAATTATATGTTATGTATCAGTCAACTGAACTCATACCAACTTATTTTGGTTGATACTGGTTTTATATCAACTTCAAATTACATATATAAAAACATGTCATTTCTGTTTAGATTTTGAGTGACATTGAGTTTTCTGCTAACATATGTGATGTTTAATGGTTTTTAGTTGCAAAATATAAAATTTACAAACATTTAAATGTTAAAACGAAATAGTTAGAAATTACAATATCTAATATTCAATACATAAAAATTACAAAAACTAATAAATTAAATGTACCAATCAAGGGGCCGTTGCCAAACACGTACCCGGTAAGTGCTTACCAGTAAAATTAATACTAGCATTTACTTACCGAGTAAGATTTTAGTCCACGAAAACAGTATTGCATGCATCAATTACCCGGTAAGCGCTTACCGTGGTAAGAGTCGTCATCATCACTTACCGGGTAAGACTCTTGGTACTTGTCTCGYTCTTACCAGGTAAGATTCTTGGTCCTTGCCGTATTTATCCGACAAGGTAATATGACCTGGTAAGCGTTTTATCCGGATAAATGTTTGGTAAACGACCCTTAAATTTATATATGTAATACGATAAGAAAAACGAAGTAAAATCAACATCAATTAAATTGCTAAAATTGATACCCATATTAAGTGGAATTACATGACCAATTTCAAACATGATAGTTGTCAAATATAGCCTTAAACAAAATCGGTGCATCCTTAACTAAATCAAGAAAGGGTTACACCACTGACCTTCGATGGTGACTACTTCTTTAACATCTCCTCCTTCAACCAGAAGGAACCCACAAAATTCATCTGCACTCAAACCCTCCAACCACACCCATTCACATTCTTCCTCCTTGTAATCAGTCATTCTTTATTGGGTATCATCGATCTTGATCTCCTTCAATCCCAAAACCGAAATGGGTTTGAAGTTTTTCTTAATCTCCTTCATTTTGACATCGGTTATCTTCACAATGCTCTACATATCCACCCACTTAACTTCATTCGATATGAAGATACTGAATCAATCATCAACCACAACTCTGATTATCCCCAAATCAATCAATGACAGTCGGCCATATCCAGTTTCTTTTGCTTACTTGATCTCTGCTTCAAAAGGGGATGCCGCTAAGGTGAAACGAACGGTTCAAGCACTCTACCATCCGGCGAATTTTTATCTGATTCATTTGGAACGTGAAGCTACGGAAGATGAACATGGGGAGATTGCTAGATTCGTTAGGGATGATCCTGTTTTTCAAATTGTTGGGAATGTTTTGGTTGTGGGAAAACCTAATCGAGTGACGTATAGAGGACCAACAATGCTTGCAACCACTCTACATGCCATGGCTATGCTTTTGAGGATTGATGCGAAATGGGATTGGTTCATTAACCTCAGTGCTTCTGATTACCCTTTGGTCACTCAAGATGGTACGGTGAGTACTTAATTTGTTTTTGGAATTATATTCGATTTGATTGGGAAGAATGCTTCTCGATTCTGTAAATTTGAATCACCTGTGATTTCGTTTTTCAGATCTGATATCTGCCTTCTCGTCCCTGCCAAGAAATCTCAATTTCATACAGCATAGCAGTCGATTGGGATGGAAAATGTAAGATGATTAATTCCCATATCAATTTGAATTTTACAGTTTTAGTTTTCAAGAACTAATTTCTTGACCAAATTCTACATTACCCATTTGTTGATTGTACATAAGCATTCTATTAATCTGCAGAAAAGAATCAAAATGGGCAAAACCCAATGAGTTATTCAGATCAATGAATGAAAGGAAAGGTCGATTTTTTTATCATTTTTAGTTTTCAAGAACTAATTTTTTGACCAAATTCTAGATTACCCATTTGTTGATTGTGCATGAACATTCTATTGATCTGCAGAAAAGATTCAAAATCTGCAATTTTAGTACAACCCAGTGAGTTATTTAGATCAATGCATGAAAGGGAAGGTGAAATTTCTTTTGCAGGAACAAGAGAGGGAAGCCGATAATGATTGATCCTGGTCTTTACAGTTCAAATAAATCGGATATTTGGTGGGTAATCAAGCAAAGAAGTCTTCCCACTGCTTTCAAGTTGTATACAGGTTTCTTTCCTTTCATCTTCTTCCATTCAAGTCTGAAATCTTTATCTGATCAAATGGATTCAATTTCTTCTTGGGTTTTAAATCCCAACTCCAATTCAAGAATGGGGGTGCAAATCTTGAATTATGATTTGTACATCATGCAATGAAAGTTGTAAAGGGTTCCACTGTTCTAATTTGGTGTGACAATCCATGTGGGGGCCATCTAACATCATGTTTTCTAACAGTATGTGATAACTTTTATAACATATCATGTGAACTTCTGGAAAAGCACCATATATGATGTCATACAAATCTGATTTCAAAGAGAAAAGCCCCAATTTTTCTTACCCTTCTTGCCCTCCAGACAAAGATAGATAAAAACAAGTCATCACACTTTTCTTGTGTTATAAAGGGAGGATTGTACAACTTGGGTCATTCCAGTGGAAAAATTAACTATGAACATTCTAAGTTTGAACCAACATTTGAGTGTCATCATGTGTATCGTAACTGGGGCAGACCCACTATGGTGCATACAGTGGCATAGGCCACTTCTTCGTTCCTCTATTGTAATGTAAAAAATTAGGGTTGTGAAAGGTGCCAATGTATTATTTTGTTGGATGCAACTGTATATTCCTTGAAACTACAATAATAACATAAGTTTCTCTTGGTAGAGCTAGTTTGTACACGGTCTTTGCTCCCCTTTAGGGTGTGGTGCGCCTTCGAATTCCACTTGTATCATTTTCTTGGTTTTTAGCTTTAATTTTCAGGTTTATTATGCTTCTAGAAAAAAATAAAAATAAAAGACCAACACAAGACTTCACATACAAAAACAAGAACTAACCAACGAACCAAAGATATTTTGTAAAAAATATCTATAGCCTCGGTTTTTATATGCAAATGGTGCCGCGACCATAGAAAATCTCTAGGTCTGTCTCTGATTAATAAGTAAAAAAGCAAACTAAACAAACTCAATACATCCCAACCACAGGTAGGGCAGAGGGAGGGGGAGGGGGAGGGGGGGGGCACATGGATAGTTACGGTGGCATAGACCTCTAAAGGGTACCACTGTTCTTGTTCTGGTGCCACCATATACTTTTNGGGGAAGGACTGTTGTGCTCAATAACCTTGTTACAAGCTTAGTGCATTCTTGTATATGAAAGTGGCATTCTTGTACGTGGGAGTGTACAAGAATGCCACGTTCACATACAAGAATGCACTAAAGTTGTTAGAAGGTCATGGAGATCATAACCAACGTACCCGTATGGGGGTAAGATGTATTTAGACCCTTTCCTATCCTCTACCCTCCTAACCCCCTTCCCCAACTGGAATCCTACATGTTAATCAACTACCATAATCCGGTGCCTCCAAGATTTCCTATCTGAGATCATGTTCTTTTGAAAATGCTAACGCCTCCATGTGTGGGCGAGCGAAAACATTTTGTCGTGTAGGGTTTCCCGAATCTTTCAATTCTTCTAGTTTTAAAGTCTGGTTCTTTCTCTTTCCCTGAGGATTGGAGGGGTGCTATTTTTATTTTATGGATCTCATCCACAAATCTTGGAGAGTTGAATTGAGTTTTAGAACTAACCTAACTTTTATCAAGGATTCTGATAACGACTTGGGTTGTGGCGCACACTGGTTAAGTGGAAATCTCATCTTCCCCGGGTTCGAATCTAAGTGCTGCCAAAGTCCTTGTGGCCATGGAGGTTCATCTGCGATTACTCCAGGTCATTCGTGGTCGACAGGGGGACTAGTTGGTGCCTGTAAGCTGGCACCAAAACCCATTGTTAATAAAAAAAAAAGGATTCTTAGAAGGTTTTCATGTAACTTGCACAATTTCCTGTTTAAACATGCTTGAAAATCTTGCTTATCAAAGTCAGATTTTATGTAGTTTGGGGGACCACTACACCCTACTTCTTTTTTTTATATATATATCGAGAGAGGGATCATCAAATGCAACCTTCGTAAATGTTGCAACCAATACAACTTCATCTACATCACACAATTAAACAACTAACGGTTGGGGATAAGACGGTTACATTTTTAAAAAATTAAAAACAAAAATACTCCTTGAAAGGGGACGATCTATGGTTAGGATTAAATTTCATTCGGTTGCATTGGTTACAACATTTGAAAAGGTTGCATTTGATTTGCATTATATATATATATATATATATATATATATATATTGTTAACTATGGGTGTCTGGGCCAGCTTGCACGCACCTCGACTAATCCCATGGCACTGGAGAAAAGCCACGAAAATCCCCGGTGGCCTTGGACTCGAACCGATGACCTTTGAGAAGAATCCCTAAAGGTCCAAGCCTTGTTGGGAGTTGTTTGTGTGTGATATATTGGGTTCATTTGTTTGGTTTTTTCCTTCTCATTTTCTGTCGGGTTTTCTTTTTCTTTCGTGCAAGCGAACTATTAAAATTCAAAAACCAAATCATACCAAACAAACTCGGTATATCCCGTTCGAAAACCGGGTCTAGGTGGGGTCAGATGTATGTACATGTTAAACCATTTTGACATTTTGTTTCTTGCGTAATGCAGGCTCGGCATGGACTATATTATCGAGATCTTTTGCAGAATACTGCATAATCGGTTGGGAAAACTTGCCACGGACTCTCCTGCTTTACTACACGAATTTTGTTTCGTCCCCCGAAGGATACTTTCAAACTGTTATATGCAACTCAAAGGACTACAAGAACACCACGGTCAACCACGATCTCCATTACATCACCTGGGACACACCTCCAAAACAGCACCCGAGGTTGCTCGGTCCCCGGGACTACCGAAAAATGGTTCTAAGCAGTCGACCGTTTGCAAGAAAATTCAAGCACAAGAATTCGGTTCTTAATAAGATTGACCGTGAACTACTCAAACGACATCCGAGCCATTTCACCCATGGGGGTTGGTGTTCCAAGAGCGGCAGCAGGGATAAAATGTGCTCGAGTTTGCATATCGACGGGTTCGGTGTTTTGAGGCCCGGACCGGGGGCTCGGAGGCTGAGAACGTTGCTAACGAAGTTAACATCTAAACCAAATTTCAGTAGACACCAATGTAAATGATTTTGTGTTCGATGATGAATAAATCGCTTATAATTGTTATTTTTACTCTTTAAGAGGGTTTTTTACAGCTGTTTTCTACTTAATTGCTCAAAATAGTTAAGATTTCACAAGTAGTACTTTAGCAATTTGTTAAATCTATTTTTTAAGAATTTAATATTCATAAAGTATCAGTTCTTAAATTGATACTTGCGAGATGTTGATGTGCCAAGCAGGGGGTGTTATTGAGTCAAGTCTAGTTGCATGTTAATCGAGCTCGGCTTGAATTTTTTTTATTAGGATCGAGCTCGAATAACTTTTTAACAAAAATGTATGCTCGAGTGGCTCGGCTTGTCATGACTTGAATAATTTATTCGAGTTCTTGAACGAGCCAAGTCAAACAATGACGTTATGGAGCTCGACTCGTTAAGATAAACAAGCTTTGGTGTGTGTTCGAGATCTATACAAGCTCGACATTTATTAAACTCGAGCTCGAAATAAATGAACTCAAAGCTTGAATAGCTCGTTAAAAACTCGGCATGTTAACACCCTTAATGACAAGTAGCACTTTAGCAAGTGCGTAAGAGACACTTCCATGTCATTATTTCGTTAGTAGCATTTTAACAACTTGCTAAATTAGCTTTTAATGAATTTAGTATTCATGAACTATCAGTTTAGTTTAGCAGGTTGTAAAAGTGTTGCTTGCAAAATGTGGATGTTGCAAGTAGGACTTTAGCAACTGACATTTTAATGTCATCATTTCATAAGTAGCACTTTAACAACTTATAAAATGTCATGAATGAATCTGTTTGTTTACGTCTTAATAGTTCCATTAAGAGACAGTCTCTGAATCGTTAAGAGTTGAATTTTATTTTTCAAAAAAAAGTCCGTCTCTTAATGGTTTTAAAACCCTCTGAATGATTTTGTATCATGGGCTTCCGTCAACCATTCAGCGTCCTAATTTCATTGTAAATGATTATCAAACAATTATATTTYATTTTGCACTATACAATTACCATTTAATCATTTTGTACCAAACCATTCAGCAATTGAGATACCTATTTTGGTCAATTAAATTGAAAGTAAGATATAAAATGAAAACGGGAGAACAAAAGGAGGTGGTTGCGAGTTGCGACCACGGGAATGATAGTGGCGGCGGCGGTGACCACGGCGGTGRCGGTGGTTTTACTTTTACCCAATTTAATTTAATATTTTATTATGTAATTATTAATTATTAATTAAATGGATTTATTCAATCATGTGCATAATAATAATGATAATAATAATAATAATAATAATAATAATAATAAAAAGGGGTTGGTTGGTTAAGCTGTATCCACCAGCCGGTCCGTCGACCCAAAAAGCAGTGTGGATTTGGTGACCCGGTTTAGTTGACTAAGAATGCTCCATCTCTGCACGTTTTTTTGTCTTTGTCCCCCTACCCCCTCCTTTTTTCTATACATTCCATTTTACCCCTCCATCTTCACATGTTTTTATAAAACACCCCTTTACATTCTATAACGCTTGCTCTTTGTTTTCTTGTTTCAATTTTTACAAAGCGTGACTATGAARGTTCTAAATGGTGTGAAACGTGATGTAGTGATGAGTCTCAAATCTTAAGAGTCATGTTGAGGACAAGATGTCTTACAAGACGTGACTTATGACGGAAAATCTMTGTACATGGATGGACCTAGAGAAGAGCGCACGGTGGCACGTGCCATCGTTTCATTCATCTAGTCGTGGTGTAAAAGTTATAAGGTCGTGAAAARTGTCATCGTATAAATTTGTTGTGCGTCATCGTATAAATTTTGAAACTACAACGAGGATACAAGTTTTTCTTGGTATAGTTGGTTTATAAGGGGTTTTTACTACCTTAGACCCGGGTTTGAATTTTGCTAGTACCATTTTCTTAGTTTTTAACTTTTAATTTCAGATTTATTATGTTTYGAAAAAAAATTACAATAAAAGATTTGAACATAGGATTTCACATATGAAAAACAATGAACCAACCACCATACCAATGATGATTTTATGAAAAATATCACTTTATTTGTTTCTTATAATYAAATAATRYTACCGCTTGAAAAAAWTTCTGGGTCCATYCTGCCTCTCTATCATATATAATATGAGTTGGGTTCGGTGAGAAATATAAGAAGAGATCTYTATCATTGAATCAATCTTAATTGAATGTCAATATTAACGAGGTAYAACAAGATACACTGGATCAATTCCCTTATAATATTAACCAATCTAAATTATGTTACATATCAAAAACTAATAAGTAAGAATATTAAGAACGAGTAAAAAAACCAAATGTCGCATTACAAAAACTGGGTTAGCCCATGGCATGCTACAGGCTTAATGTGGCGTCAAACAYAAGTCTTGAGTCACGCGCACCATGGCGGYTGATGTAGTGAATCTTTAAGAACAGCGGTGATAATTGATGCAAGGCATATATGGGGACTAGTTAAGACAGATCCTCAAACATTAAGGGGGTTTAATGGAAATTTAATTTTGTTCTTTTATCAAATTCCTACCCCTCCTCTCTTCACAAGAGAGTCTTCGTTTCAGCAAACTCTCCCATTTCTYGAATCCAAACACATTTTCCGGCGAGATGGCGGAAACCCTCCGGCCGGACATCCAAATCAAGGTCCACTCCAGACGCGGTCTCGGTGTCATCCATCCGGTTGAAGTTGAATCGTCGCCGACACCTCTGCTCCGGGGGACTACTGCCGGAAATCAAAGTCAAACCCCTTCTCCTTATCGAGAGATTAAGCATTTTAAGAAATGGTTGCCATGGTTGATTCCTAGTTTTGTTATAGCGGATACTGTGTTGTTTATAATCACTATGTATGTCAACGATTGCCCCAAAAATTCGGTTTCTTGCGTCGCTACCTTCTTGAAGAGGTTATCCTTTCAGCCGTTCAAAGAAAACCCCCTTCTTGGACCTTCTTCTTCGACGTAAAATCTCTTAATCTCCCTTTCTAATATCACAATCATTCACTGATCCTAATTGATGATCCATTTTTAAACTTATTTGTAAAATATKTWTCTGTAATTTATAGGATTTTGCCTGAACACATCCTGTTCTTCGTGTAACAAARAAGAAAAATCAAGAAAAAATTAAGRGGATCTTGGATYATGGGTGTTCCCTGTTAGAAACCTCTTGAATCTGTAGATGGTTTTAGTAACAGAAGTCTTTAGATGGAAAGGGAAACATTTGACAAATGGGATTCAAAATCTTGAAATGCAGGTTAGGATAACGTCATCAGCATTGATTACTGGGGTACCAGAAGACTATAGTTGGCTTATATTGCTTTTCTAAGTATARACAAATAGAGTGGGGCCTCTTGATGTGTTTGTTTCTGTGTTTCTGTTTCCATACCATCATTGTGGTCCTTACTTCCATGCTGCCTTCTATTATGGATTTACATCTGGGGCCTCATTTGAAGTTTCAAAGCCTGAAAGTAGTACTGTTATCATAAGAGAAAATGAGATTGCTGAATGCTGATCTCCTTTTCTGCTTGATTCTTGAAGCAATTTATCGTAGACAACCATCTTTACACGGAAGTTATATGTAGGCACTGTAAAAAATAAGTTTTCCCAAATGGGGTTTGTGATATATTCYTCGTTTAGTAACTTCATCAGACAAATGGCTTTGTATTTTATATGTAAACGCTTGACTGRTGAAAGATTAAAGAAGGTAGCTTTCAAGATATGGGAGCTTATATTATTTGTTTAGKAACTTCATTAAATGAATAGCTTTGTAATCTATTTTGGTTCTTGAAGCAATTTGACACTTGTGAATCTCTTTCTTAGGCTAGAGAAGATGGGGGCTTTGGATGTGGAGAGAGTGGTTGATGGTCACCAGGGGTGGCGCTTAATTACTTGCATTTGGTTGCATGGTGGACTTCTGCATTTATTGGCAAACATGTTGAGTCTCTTAGTTATTGGCATTCGACTCGAGCAAGAATTTGGGTTCAGTAAGTACATTGACTATAACTTTCGAGTTATTACAATATCAATGTGCATGAATCACTACTTAGATGTAAATTAGTTGGGTGTAAATATTATAAAAAGCAAAACTGTACAAGATTTAACCTGGGAAACAGGGTATTCTTGAATCCCTGTATTACATGCTTCGGGTGCATTTCTGTAGTCTGTTCTTGACTGTTTCCCCAAAATTTTGCCACAAATACCAGGATGATTTTGGACCTATCTTGAAACCCGGAGAGATGAAACTTTCCCAAGTTATAAATCTATAATTTAGGACTCAAAATCTAAGCAAAATGCTCTCTTATGCATGAAATTGAGAGCAAAAGAGGCAAGATAACACAGCAAATTGTAGCATGCTTACTTGTGTCGCTTGTTTGTTTGCAGTACGCATTGGATTGCTTTATGTGATCTCTGGRTTTGGTGGTAGTTTGTTATCTGCTCTTTTCCTTCAGTCGAATATATCAGTTGGTGCTTCTGGTGCAGTTTTTGGGTTACTGGGTGCAATGCTCTCAGAACTCATAACAAATTGGACTATATATGCTAATAAGGTACTACTACTTAATGAAAATGTTCTATTTCTGCTTTTGGACGATGAACCCGAGTGTTTTTCTGACAGTGATTATGTTGTTCAGTTGGCAGCATTAGTGACCCTTGTGATCATTATTGTCATCAATCTGGCTGTGGGGATTCTGCCACATGTGGATAATTTTGCTCATCTTGGCGGTTTCTCTTCTGGTTTTCTTCTTGGTTTTGTGTTTTTGATGCGTCCACAATTTGGATGGGTTAGCCAAAGATACACCACACCTTCTGTTTATTCTAGGTCTGGAACTAAGCCTAAATACAAGACATATCAGCGAGTCCTGTGGATTGTTTCACTCATCGTTGTGGTGGCTGGGTATGTAACTATTTATGTACTCCTTCATATAGTTTAATATACTTGCATTATGGCTGAAACTTAGCAAGGGGTTGTTTGGTTGGTTTTCCATYAAGTCCTGGATAAAGTTGTATGTGTGGATTAATCTRTCCRTATARATTCGAAGTTCTTTTCATAGATGGAAGGAGTGTGTTTCTTAATTGGGAGGCGTGGGTTTGGAAATTTTTTGACTTTCTGCATAAAGCTCCCCCTACTTTCTATGTCATTAAGCCACTACCAAGTAGGTATAGCTGACTGAATAAGTTGCGAGTCCGATTAAGCTCATTAAGTTAGCACTCCCTAAGACTGACGTAAAAGCAGGAAAAAAGTAAGACTGGCATAAATACGATATGAAAAGTAGGACAAGAACTAAAACTACCACAAGACTAGTATTTGGAATTAAAAAGGGGTATAAATGGTGCAGGTTGATTGCTGGGCTTGTTTCGCTTCTGCGTGGAGTCGACTTAAATGATCATTGTTCGTGGTGCCATTACATGAGTTGTGTACCCACTTCAAGGTGGAGCTGCAACACGGATCCTGTGACCTGCGTGGTTAGTCTCTCCAGCCATATTATTTTACGTTTGTTTGTGTTCTGTTAATAATTGAATCCAGGTGGAATATACTGATCTCGTTGATCTGGTTTGGGTTACTAATTGAATGATGTGATGTCGTGGCAGTCTGAGCAAACGGGGAACCAGTTTACGTTAACGTGCTCCAACAGCAATAAAAACAGTACGTATTTGTTGACGGATCCAAACTCGTCTCAGTTACGAAGTCTTTGTAGTCAACTTTGTCGATGAGCCGCTACCATTTCATTGCACCATCTATATGTATAATATATGATTCCTCCATTTTTTTTTTTGCTGTAAACACACGATCTATGCATTTATTTATTGTAACGGTTTGGTTCAAAATTATAAATTTTTCGTGTTATTTAAAAAATATGYAACTTTTTATTTAAAGAGATAACGGACGTGAAAGTGGAACAATTCCCGTGTCGAAAGTTTCAAACGAATTTAGTAGAAATATRCGTCATTTCGTTTTATTAGATTAATTAAATTAGTTGGTACGAATTGTCAAATTAAGGCAGATAATAAAATAAACAATTTGATTAAGGGGTTGTTTACTAGCTGTCGATCAGGTTGACTCAGTCAGCAGTCACCATGTTTATCAAGTTAGAAATSTGACTGAGATCAAAGAATTAGTGAAATTGGAAAATACTAATGTCATTGTCACAACATCCACCCAACCCCACCCACCACCATGTCACTATGTAATAAAAGGATATTTTCGTCATTTATTAGTATTTCATTTCAGTTTCGAATTTATTACTACCAACCAAACATTCAAATTCCAGTTTTTTTGTTTGAGAGGTTAAATTTAAATTTTTGTCAACCAAACAACAATCAAAATCCATTTTTGGTGGTGTTTGGTTCGCATAATGTTTTTTGATGGAATGGAATATGTTAAAGGAATTTGAATGAAATGTTGTCAGGTTTGACCACATGTTTGGTTGGCAGACATTGAAATGAAATATGTTAAGGAATTAAAATCTGTCTGTTTGATTCACAAAATGTGGCTTTGGAATTGGAATGAAAAATGCCTTTTTTTGAAAATTTTATTTTTTTTAAAAACTAAAAATACTTTAATAAAATAATTATTTAATATGTAAAACAATATAAAATACACAACTCAAATATAACCATAAGYCAARCGACRTTATTGAATCGACGGTGGTCAACGGTGGTTCAGATGGCGGTGGTCGGCAGTGGTTCCGATCGATGGTGGTTCGCGAAGATTCAAATGGAGGTGGTCAGCGGTGGCGGCGGCAATTCAGATCGGTGGTTGTTCAAATCGGCGATGTCCGGCGATGATTTAGATCGGTGGTAGTCGGCAGTGGTTCAGATCAGTGGTTGTTCAAATCGGCGGTGCCTAACGGTGATTCAGATCAGTAGTAGTTGGCGGTGGTTCAGATTGATGGTGGTCCATGGTGGTTCAGATGGCGATGGTCGACAGTGGTTCAGATTGGTGGTGATCAACAGTGGTTCAAATTGGTGGTGATCAATAGTGGTTCAGAACGACAATGGTTCAGACCGATGATGTTTTAGATCGGTAGTGGTCGGCGGTGGTTCAGATCAACGGTGATTCAGACCGGTGATGGTTGGTCGTGGTTCAGATTGATGGTAATTGGCAGTGGTGTTCGACAGTGATTCAGATCGACGGTGGTCAGAGGTCATCGATGATGGTCATATTGGGTTTTATGAGATTAAGATATATTGGGTTAAGAACAAATTTGGTATTATGAATATAGATAATTTCATTCCATCAAAATACTATGTAGTTGCTAAGAAATGTTAAATTCCTTTATTTGTGGAATTTGTATGATTTTGAATATTCATTTCATGAAGAAAAAAAAAATGAACCAAACGAGGGAATAAAATTTGGTCAATGAAATTCAACATTCAAATTCCACCAGAATCTGAAAACCAAACGCCTCCTAAAGATGATAAAGGGTTCCCTTCTTACGCTTCTCGCCTTAACTCTCCTTCTCACACATGATCATTTGCCTATATATATATATATATATTTGTGTATTTGTGTGTGTATAAAAATATTGTTCTTACTTTTTTTGTAAGAAAAAGATAAAAGAATAGACAAAAGGCTAGAATGACTCTTGATTTAACGGAGTTAACAGAAATGTTAGAAAGAGGGATCATTACTAAAACAAATTGAATACCACATGAACTAAATTCACAAATAGACATATCACAGGGACCCTAATAAAAAAAATATATCAAATCACATGGACCAAGTCCATAATTCACTCTAGATGCTATTTATTTAATCGTAAAATAAAGGAAAAAAAACTCAATAAACTATTTTCTTGTATGAAAAAATCATCAATTTTTTCATTTTGAATGATTAAGTTTCTGAACATTTTTTCAAGAAATTAAAGCATCAAACTTTTAAAAAATTGGTTAATTACATTATTTTATCCTAAAAAAGCTACATATAATCGCTTCTCTTTTAATTTCTCCTTCTTTTGATGAATAAAAAATATATTAAAAAGAGGGAGATCGATGACAGGACCAACAACGTCTTAAGCGATATAGAGAACAAACAATGTTGAAGTAACAATGAATGGTGAGGGGAAACGATACCGTTGTTTGCGAAGAGTTTAATTGGTTAGAGTTTAAAAATGGTAAAACTGATTTAGATTTGTTTTGTATTTTAAAATCTTCGCAGCCAATTAAAAATGTATGTTGGATGATTTATTTAAAAACTTAATTATTAAAAGTAAAAACAAATTAATAATTTTTTATTTAAAAAAATAATTCAAAGAATTAATCATTCAAAACTATAAAACAAACAATTAATTTCGAATGAATTTTCTTTTTTTGGCAAGTAAATATGCAAAAAGAGAGTATTTTTGGTTAATGTCACTCACGTTGAATGTCATAAACCCTAGCTAGCCACCCAGATTTCCGTCTCGTTAAATCCTAAAATCTCCAATTCTCCTCGCTCTCTGCTGATTCAGGTTTGCCAAATTTCTTCTTACTTTCAGTAATTTGAACATGGTTTCTGTATATGATCTGCTATCTGGTTATGTTTATATCCCTGAATTGCTACTCTGTTATTGCGCAAAATCATGCTTCAGATCACAAGATATTCCGTCTCGTTTAGATTCTAATTTTTGGTTTTGTGTTGGCTTTTTGTGTTTTTGGGTTTCTGACATCTTTCTTCTCTCTTAATTGTCCAGTTGCAATCAAGCTTCAGTATGCTAACCTAATTAGGTGAGGATAAAGCCTCCCAATAGATGTCAAGTTTCTCATTATTCAAATGGCTTCCCTTTCCAAAAGCTTCCTAAAAGCAAGAACAATCGATCGAGCTTCTTTATTGAGGTGGGTCCCAGGACAACTATCTTCTTCCTTATCCTACTCATACTCCTCCACCGTTGCTGTCTCTGAAATCCAACCTCCACTTCCAACCCCACCCCCACCGCCACAGCCACAGCCAACATCGTCATCTCGACCTCAAGGTTCACCTCTTGTATGCTTGTATAATTTCATTAAAATTTCTCTATTTTTTTTGGCAATTAGTAAGAAGTTTTTGTGATCTGTTAATTGAACAATGCTTAGTCAATATTAGTTTGAAATTTTGAAAATTAGTGGAGTTGTCGATCTTATTTTGGCATTGCTCGACTCTTTTTTTGTAGAGAACGTGAATTTGTTGGTGTTATTTTATGCTTTGATTATTTATCAGTTAAAAGCTATTGGGAACTTCTAAAAAGGGCCTTGATTTAAACATTCATCATCTATCAGAGAAGCTAAGAGGATGGACAAGGTTCCTGCTTTTTGTTCCAGGAGCTATCACTTTTGGACTTGGAACTTGGCAGATCATCAGAAGACAAGAAAAGGTTATATGCAACTTTGATTAAGATCTTTACACTATATGTCTTGCTAAACATATTCACTTGGTGAACCTTGCCCAAGTGTTAATACCCTTAGAGAATAGGCATACTGATATTTTATGGCAAATTAACTACATTTCAACTCAACTCAACTGGGCTGGGTTCCGGTGATAAGGAGAGTTAAGGTGAGAAAGTGTAGGAAGGGATCTCCACTCTTGGATGCACATTAGGATGAGATGCACCGAGATGAGATGCACTGGGATGCACCGGATCAATCCCGTATCAAGTGCAATTTATGGGTGGGGTTGAGATTAAAGTTGATAAAGGGTCCAGATCCCTTCTTACGCTTCTCACCTTACTCCTTCTCACATGATCCTTCGCCTCAACTTCAAATGGTATAACTTTTGTAAACTTCCTATAAAATATTGAGAAAAAGCGTAGAAATTTATGCCTACAAATAGGTAAATGTGCTGTTATATTTGTAACTAATGCATGCCAAATTTGAATCTAGATCATGTATAGAAGACAGTAAAGTACAAGTATACGTCTTGTTATATATATATTAATAGGAAGCATGTGTAGGAAATTTGCATAACAATTTTAATTTTAGATAGACATCCTCAAAGTTAATGGAATAGTCACCATGTAATATAAAATCTTCTAAGCTCCATAATATGTGTGGAAATAAATTAACATGATAAGTCATGAAATGGAATATTTATCACTTTGGAGTAGGTATTTGGCAAATCTTCAGTAGACATGAAAAGGTATTTTTTCTACTTCAGTTAGCTCTTTACATTGCATGTATGGATAAACCTATTCAGTTAGTGAACATAGCCCCTGATCCAAATTCCAACAGTATTCACACCTTAATAGAAGAGGTTTACTATGACTTAAAGGTCTAATGGACTGCATGTAACTTAAAAAAGTTGTACAACATTTGTGAAATTTCTAGAAAATGCTGATAAATACATAAAATGTTGTAGGTACGATTCAATAAGTGCCTTTTGAATTTGTAGCATGGTGGTTACAAATCTTGAATTTTGATTGAATATAGAAACAATCTCTTTGTTCTCAAAGGAGAAGTATTCCTCTTTCTCCCCTTTAGTACCCTTTTTGTGAGCAGAAGTTTTGTACAAAAGTTGGTTTGACTTCTATAACCGTAGACTCCTATCTACTTGCTCGAAGCTATCTGGCAAGTCACCATAAGAAGCATAGAAGCCTTAAAGGGTAGAAATGTGTGTGAATTGGGGGACAGTAGATCAAACGTTGTAAGCTCGTTGCTATTTTTTAAAGCTTGAGAAGTTAGTGGATGATTATAAAAAAGTTCTTGATTTGTCTCAAGCATAAGACAACTTCTTAGCCAATGAACATATCACTTATATGCATAGTTATAAAGAAGTGTTCATTAACGTGACATTTCGAGATGTCTTGCAATAGTTGTAACTATTAGGTAGCAGGATTCCTCCTGCTTTCCAACATATTCTTGTATATTACAAACCCAAACCTTGGTTGTTATTGTATATCACTGTCTGATGTTGGTGACCAGATCGGTTGTGCATGTTTGTGGATACATGGCGGAGGTGGGGTTGGTGAATAGGGGCGCCCTCTTGATTAAATTAATAACTGTAGGTTGATGGTGGCGTATCAGTGTGGTCGTTTTTGGTATACTGAACTTCGTCCACTTGATCTGTTTTATGCAAGAATTGTTGTAACTTGGAAGAGGGACATATCATGGCATGAAAACGCTTCTAAACCTAGGATTGGCTGATTGTAGGGTGATTGTGGCTCATGAATGTGGTGGTAGTGATTTACTGAACAGTGATTTTACTTCACTGTTTAAAATGAAGTGCGTTTTATTTAAAAAAAAATGTTTGTAAAAATTTGAGAGAGGGACAACATATGACATGGAAGTGCTTTTGAAACGCAAGGGAGTGGTTTGTGCCAGTTTCCAGTCAAGTTATGCCAAATTTGTGTCAGAGAGTGTTGATTGCAAAACCAGTTGATTAGTATAAACATATCCTTTGGCAATCAGTTGGTCTGTATGATCATATCCATTAGCTGGGTAAAAAGGTGATTTAGAACCTGACTCCTTTTTTCCTGATATAGATCTGG
The DNA here is from genome assembly GCF_001531365.2 of Cynara cardunculus var. scolymus. Classification (NCBI taxonomy): domain Eukaryota; kingdom Viridiplantae; phylum Streptophyta; class Magnoliopsida; order Asterales; family Asteraceae; genus Cynara; species Cynara cardunculus. The sequence goes on from NC_037529.1 coordinate 4,290,372, forward strand.
CAATTTGCCTTTTGGGTTGTCTGGAATAAAAGCAATGTCTCTCTTTTGGACAAGGCTTTTTCTTGTTATTCTTTTATCTTCCTTTTATCCTTCTTTTATCTTCCCCCATCATGTGAAATAGAGAAACCAGCTTAATCGAGTTTTACTTCTTTTCGTGTCATTGATATATACAAATATCATTCTCCTTGATTTTAGTCCAGATGATTCCTCTGTTTTGTCCTTATTGAGGGGCATTGTAGATAGTTTGACTACCATTCAAACAATCTCATTAAAACATGCGTCAAGACATGACATACTATTACAAGCACCTCTCTTCTCGTTATTTCACTAAGAAGGATAGTTCCAGTAACAGCATAACAATCCTGAAACCTTATGATAATGAGCTCGAAAGGGCAGGCCTGGCCAGAAAAGAACTAAGGTACACAGAAAGACCATAAAACCGAACATTTGGGACAAAGGAAAAAGAATAAAATAATGCCCTACATTAGTTTACTACAGCCCCCAAATTTTAGCCAATAATGGCCAAGACACCTATTAACATGTAAATTTTCATTTCTATCTACACTCTTCTCTACCTCTGTGGCTATGAATGAATGCATGTATTCTCTTGTATGATTTGATTGCTTTCAATTCGTTTACTTTGCATTCGTGTTTACCTAATTGTTCCTTCTCATATGACGACAATACATCGTTAGACGATTAACCGAAGTGTTGATTGTGTAGGTGAAAATGCTGGAGTACAAACAGAGTAGATTGGAAATGGAACCTATTAACTGTAACTACATCACTCCTTCAGGTGAAAATTTGAACTCTCTGGAGTTCAGGAGGGTGGTCTGCAAAGGAGTTTTTGATGAGGCAAAATCCATCTATGTTGGTCCACGTTCTAGAAGTATATCAGGAGTGACTGAAAACGGATATTACCTCATTACTCCCCTTATGCCGCTACCGAGCAGTCCGGAAAGGTTAGTTCAGTGTTACTTGAATGGTATACCTGTATTTAAAGTATATTTGCTATTTCTTAGAAACATTATTTTTACTAGTGTGTTAAAACTTTAAAAAGGAGTAAAAGAACATAATAATCTGAAAAGCAGAAAATATCTAACTTGTTATATATAACATGTGTGTATTTATAATCTTCCACTCTGTTTTCTCATCATCAAATGGTCTCTATCTCTTGGATGGTTAATATGTTAGTTATGCATCTTATGAGACTTGAGCCCCACGCCCATAGGCTTCCTCTCTGAGCCTTTGTGTTCTCTCTATCCCCACTATATATCTCAGTCTTCATATCAGATGCTTCTGTAAACACAACCAACTGTAACATCCCGCCAAAACATAACACATAACTCACATATTTTACATATAACAACTCACAGAGATATTATACATTGGTCCAAAAGTTGACACAACAGTTAAAGCTAGTAGAAGTTACTACAAATTTTTTGTTTACATAACTTGTACACGTAGTTCCATAACATTTTCTAACAAGCAAACTTCAGACAAAAACTCCAGTCCCGCATATAAACATCAAGTAAACATTTTAGTCGCCAAGTATCAAAATTTTCCCTTCCCTTTACCTTCTGGATGTGTCTGCCTTGAAATGCACATTTTTTAAAACAAAATAAGGGTTAGACCATAAGGTCTAGTGAGGAAATCCCTGTTAGTACAACATCGTATAAAATCAAATAGGTATTAGTCTATGAAAATAGGGAAAAGTTAAAAAAAAAACCCAACAAACTTTTTCATTTTGAATGGTTTATTCCTCAACTATAGTTTTGAATGAAAAAAACCATTAAACTTTCTCTTTTTGAATGAAAAAACCATTAAACCTTTTCATTTTGATTGATCAAGTTCCTGAACATTTTTTTAATAAATAAACCACCGCACTTCTAAAAATTAGTTACATACATCCTTTTAACTCAAAGAAAGTTACATGAATTGACTAGTAAAAGTTTGATGGTTTATTTATTTTAAAAAAAAATTCAGGGTCTTAAATCATTCAAAATGTGAAAGTTTAATGGGTTTTTCATTAAAAAAATAGTTCAAGGACTTAATCATGCAGAATTAGAAAGTTTAATGGTTTTTTCATTCAAAAAAAATAGTTTAGGGACTAACTATTCAAAATGAGAAAGTTTATTGGGTTTTTTTTGGACTTTTCCTATGAAAATATTAAACAGATAATAACTTCCAAATGATGTAAGTCAACTATGTATAAGATTGATGTGCCACCTTAACATCCTCGTAATACATCGTTGGCCCAACTGGCTCGACATCTCAATTATATACACCGCTCCGTCACATACACCACTCCATCACATACACCACACCAATATATATACTGCTCCGTTACATACATGTAGGTCAAACCGACCCAACTCCACATTAACAGATACAACAATGATGAACCACTTCGTGCCATTCTCAAATACTCATACCACAAAACACATTCTTTCATAAACAAAATCATTTTATAATGTAGGCATTTCAATTCAAAGGTTTGTAAGAAAACTCACCTGGATCACGGTTATACATTTTTTTATTAACCTGGATATCCAACTCGCTATGCGAGCCGACTAATCTCAGGGTGACCACCTACTTTGCAATTGCGGGTAGCCCGGAGTCACCACATTTGAACCTCCGTGGCCACAAGGGGATTTTTATTCCTTCTTGGATTTGAATCTAGTACCTCCAGGCACTTTTGACCTTTTGAGCCCAAGCTCAAACCAATCAGGCAACACCCTTGTGGCAAAATAGTGATTCCCACTATTAGCCTCAATAAATCTAACATCCAAAAATCAAGATGGAAGATTTACCCAAGAATGGAGAAAGTTCAAATACTCAAAACAAGAGTTTAAGGATGCTGAAATTCAACTCATAACAATGAAAACTTTCGACTATGATTTTTAAAACATGAAGAAATGCTTAAAACCAAACTTTCACCAAACACACCGTAACCGACCTCATTGACCTAAACTTTAACCCCATCCAAGATAAACTAAAATAAACTGTAATATAGATACGAATTTAGAAACAACCATGGAAGGAAAATAGTCTTACCTTGGCACTCAGATGGCCATGAAGCACTCATGGTTGGTCGATTGTTCCCCCTTGCTTAACCTGTTGCAAGTCGTCGGCTGGAGATTACTTTTATTTCCCAATTAGATCTCCTTTTCACGGCCAATAGTGTGATATATATCAGTCTAGCATCTAGCGTCTCACAGAGCACCTCTTTCCCAGCTCTATTACTTGAATTTGACAGTGCAGAAGTAGAATTTGATAAACAACTCCCATGGACGGTGCAAAATATGTTATACAGTTCCCTATTGTACGAGCAGGCATTCTATTCACTTAGGATTACCCTTTTCTTCTCTTTTTTGGTTGGAAAATTACATGAAAGGATAATTTCCATACAAATAATCTAAATAACAAAACCATGCCTAAGCATTATGGTCCCTTCCACCTGTCTTCTGTTTATCCTCTTGTACTGTTCATGCTCCCCTTCACCATCTCTCTTTCGAATCCACAGAAAAGTCCACACACTCTTTCTGTTGCAACATTTGGAAATCCTAAGTTGTATTGTGGGTGTTTTGGGGGTATACATCAAGCAACTCAACAAAACCTAATCTCATCTGGTTTGACTCATCACTTTTACATTCGTCAAGGCATGGGCTTGCAATCTCAATCTTCTTTTCATTTTTGAAGGCCTTGAGACATGAACGGAAATACACCAAAATGTGGAGATGAAGAAACACCCTTGCTTTTGCAATGGAATTATTTTCATGACAATTTCTTGTTACAAACTTGAAACCTTTTGCAGCTTGCAGATGCCAATTATAGTCAACAGAGGATGGGTCCCGCGAAGTTGGAGAGACAAGTCGCTAAAAGTTGTGCAAGAGGATGGACATCCTCCAAATGTGGAATCTACTGCTATCCATGAGAGCAGCTCTTGGTGGAGAATTTGGTCTAAGAAGCCTAACACTACTGAGAAGGTGCCGTTGTCTTTCCTCTCTCTTCCTCTTGCTTAATATAGATACATATATGCATGTATGGTAAATAGATGATAACTAAGTTTTAATTTCTTCAAAACTATTTATCACATACAGGGCCAGATTCCCGAGATAATGCTGGACGAAATTGTAGGAGTTATTCGTGGAAGTGAGAAACCAAGCATTTTTGTACCAGCAAATGACCCGACTTCATTTCAATGGTTCTACATTGATGTTGGCGCAATTGCTCGTACTTGTGGGCTTCCTGAGAACACCATATACATTGAAGCAGTGAATGAAAACGTGAACCCCAGTAATCCATACCCAATTCCAAAAGATAATAATGCATTGATTCGCAGTTCAGTAATGCCGCAGGATCATCTCAACTATACACTCACTTGGTACGCTCATGAAACAATATATATATATATACACACACACACACATATGAAACTATGTATGAGTATGCATGCTTATATCCTCTAATGGTTGGTTTGTGTTTGATGCAGGTATTCTTTATCGGCAGCAGTTACATTTATGGCCTTCAAGAGACTTCAGCCTAAGAAGAAAATGAGATAATATTTTTGTTGGTGGCCACAGTTTCTTTTTGTGATAATGGAGGTAACTTCAGTTCTTTACCTATTCGTTTGTCATGCTGACTATTTATCATCATGGCTCTATATGGCACTAGAATTGGTGTTGGAGTTTTTTTAACAAACACGTACACTTGCATTTCCCCCGTGGGCTAGCATCAAGGCTCGTTTTTCGTATTTGTGTGTGTTCGATTCTGTCTTCGCTTCCCCTTCTTTTATCTGCATTGAAACCGACAAAAGGGTTCCGTCTTCCCATCAGAATAAATATAGCTACAAGTCCTGCAGTCGACAGATTTCACTTAGATTTAGATTCAATACTGAATTAGAAACTGACCCCGATCCTGATCCCGATTATATGTAATTGAATTCATTATTCTGTCCTACATAAGTGTGGGGATAATGTGGTATATGAGAATGCTTAGGCAGTTATGATGTTGTTCTGTGTAATGTTGTCAGCAGTCAAATATTTACTAGGATTCTATATCCTTGTAAAAAATTATTAGCAGAAATATATGAAGTGTGAAATGAAGAAAACCCCTGTTAGAGATTGAAGGGCTGTTAAACAACAGAAACTAGTAAGTGTTTACCTGGTAAAAATCACCACTGCCCTCACCGTATTGGGTACGATTCTCGGTCATCAAAGTAGTATCGTATAAGTGTCTCTTATCCAGTAAGCTCTTAATCAAGTAAGATTCTCTGTTAGTAAAATGGCAAGTCCATCATGTCTGATTGGATAAAAACATGTCTTGCCGAGTAAGAGGCGACAAGTGTTCGATGCTTTTCCTATAGGTGGAATTTTATGCAATTTAAATCAAATGATATTTTTTTTATTGAAATTAACAATTACTTTTGTTATATATGTACTTCATAGTCACATGTGTTAACACACGCAAGGAATTTGCCTCGAGTACTGGTTAAGGTCCGGCCCAAGTCGCGATAAGGATTGTATACGTGATAGTGGCATAGGACCGGGAACCGCAAATCCCGGTTTTTTGCATCTCTACGTTCATGTATATGTATGCGTAGATGTAAGTATGCATGCATATTGATTGTATATGTTCATGTATGTATGCATATGTAGGGTGGGTTCCGGTGAAATTGAGAGTTAAAAGTGAGAAGCATAAGAAGGATCTATATCCTTCGATGCACATTAGGATGAGATGCAATAGATAAGTTCCCGTATCAAGCGTGATTCATGAGTTTAAGATTAAAGGTGATCAAGCGTTCAGATCACTTCTTATACTTGTTATATTAACTCTCTTTTTCACACGATCCTTCGCCTGCATATGTATATGTTCAACACACATACTTATGTATTAACAAATTGTGTACTCGTGTTATGCAATAGGGTGCAAAAAATTACCGTATATCTATACTATATTATAAAACATTTGATAAAAACTCTTAAAAACCATTTTTATGCATGAAGTACTATTTATTGATGCATATTACTTAAAATTCAAGATTACAAGTAATTTTGCGCAAGTACAACTTATTAAAGCTCAATTTTTAAATTCGTGCAACTAATTGACAGATAAACATCCATTTTAAATATAGAAAATATAAAATATAATTAAGATAATCTTTGAGTTCTAACATGATATTAATTATTATCTTTATAAATAATTATATTGTTAAACCAAAAATAAATTATTTTATAATTAAATCTAAATTAAATTATAATATAAAATTGAATTAAAGAAGTTACACCAAAAAAATGAGAACTATTAAATAGTTAATTTGAAACTAATATCGATTTATTTTTTTAAAATTTTTTATGTTATCTTCAAATTTATGCTTCATTAAAAAATAAAAACATTATCGTTTTCTGAAAACCACATAAAATCGTATTATATCGATAAAGATAACAAATAAAAACTAGACATTAAAATCGAGATTTATCTTGCTGCATTATATGAGTACCTTTCTAATAGTTATAAAAAATCAACACAAATTTTCATTTAAGAAGTCCGAAAATCATGTTTAAATAAAAATAAAATTTACATATGGTGAAAGAAAAACCTTCAGAAAGTATATTGATGTCAAGCATGGTATTATAAAATCTCATTTTCTCTTATAACTTTTTAAATTTATTATTTAAATATTTAAAAATAAAGATGTAATTTCATTTTGTTTTTATGATTTTCTAAAAGATAATAATTGAAGTATTTTTTATATTAATATGACAACAATTATATCAAAAACCATATATAACCACTTCAAACTATGGAGTTGTAACACGTATTTGGGTACATATATATGTATGTGTGTGTATGTATATGTATATATAGACTTGAGATCATGTGAGACCATCCTGTTTTTGTAAGACCACCACTTTTTTACACTTGAAACTTCACAGTAAAATGCTATAAAGGTGACCTTCACAATGTTTTTGCTGTGAAGGTTCGGTTTTTTACTTTCACAAAGTGTTTTACTATGAAGTTTCAAGTGTAAAAAGATGATCTCATGGGTCTCAAAAACAGGTTGGTCTCATGTGAACCCTCCCTGTATATATGTGTGTGTATATATATATATATATATATATGTGTGTGTGTGTATATATATATATATATATATATATGTGTGTGTGTGTGCGCGTGAATGTGCTTGTGGTGTAGGGAGTTGTAAGACCTAATTTGGGTATAATACAAGTGTTGAATAAAGATGTTGGATGGGAGATGCCTCTTTTTTGACGAACAATTTCAAACAACAAGATGATCCAATAACTTCTGATACGTTACCTTAAATTAATCACAAGGTACCTCCATCCTGATTTATGTATTAAGCACGTATAAATTTAACTGCAAATATTCAAGAATCTAGAACTATGGTTCAGTTCCATAACCTGTTGATGTTTCCTAATGGACTTCTCCAGGATGACCACTTCCTTTATATAGACAATTCTCACTTGTTGAAAACTGTTGATCTAAACACAAGTTTTTTTTCTACAAAACCTTTAAATTCACACATGTAACATCAACGAATCGCTTACAAATTTATAAAATACGTCTACTTCTCCACCATATATACAGGTAACAAAACAGTTGCTCGCATGTTGCTTATGTGACAATTTTTTTGGCTCAAATCCCCCGTATTCGAAATCCCAGATGGTTTTTTCAAAGTACAGAGGCATGTGGGAATTTGAGGATTGCATCAGCATGAAATAAAGGGTCGTTCAGCTTACAAGACAAAAGAGAAGACTGTGAGCAATGGTTGCTGAAGCTTTCTGGTAGGAATGACACCCAACATGACAGAATACAAGGTTGGAGGCCTTGAAGATTAGGTTCCACACTGGGTGGCCATAACTTCTTTGCATCTTCATTCAAATATGTGCGAAATATCTTCATGGCTACAAATCAGATTTTGAAATACGTGTGAAATAGATTTGACATCAGCTCTAAATAAGAAAGAAAGAGCATAATTTAATCCGATTTACCATGGTAGCAGACCATCATCATGACTGCGAATAACTTGTCAGCCTCTGCATTTCCTGAAAGCAAGAGCACAAATTCCCTTTGGCAATACACCAAATAGGAAACCAACAGAAATATGACATGCATTTACAATATCTAAGAAGACTGAAAACTAACTAGCTAAGCACAACTTAGGAGTTCGATATGTATACAACAAGAACCCTTACTGCAAATTAATTGCAGTTTGACAAGTGTGTGAAATAAACTGCCGTTGACTCTACAAAGAGCATAGACACATCTCATTGCACTGATCGGGGCGTTCCATACATGATTTTCAAGAAATGAATCCTGTATAAGATATATAATTTTATAAACTCGACTATATTAGTTCAGAGACCGAATGAAAATTGAATTTAAAGCCACAAACAAGTTTTCAACACCAGAGGGGATGATGTTAGAATTGGGACATGATGTCATTTCCTCTTGAACCGTGACAACCTTGAAACTTACAGGAATTCATGACGATAGTTGCAGCATGATTCAACATCTTGCAATACAACTCAAAAGATGAAAGTTATCCCCTAAAAGTATACCCATCTAGAATGATCCAATTGGTAATACCTCAATACAGTGCGTTGTTACAGGAACTGGAAATGAGAGTCAAAACATCATTAAGTTCGTAGATATCCCAACCACAAAGGGTTCCATTAATACGCGGGTTAAGAAGTAGAACATGATGCCGAGAGCTATTGAAATCGGGAGAGCTGGCAAAGCATGACGACACACTGATAACAGTATAAGAGTGCACCCCAATCCAGATATAATAGCAAGGTAACAAGCATACACTGTCATTAAATCATACATTGCAGCTCTACCCACAAGAACACTATAAAAAACAAAGTCACCTAGGCCAAGCTTTATGCCTCTAGTTGCCTCTTCACCAATCTCCCTGCTTCTTAATTGTGGTTCCCTTTCGTTCGCCATGCCCAGAATCGCAGCAAGTGGTGACATATCCTCCTCATCTTCAACTATTTCAGTTTGTCGAATTCGATCAGTACCACCCATGGCAGCTGAAAACTCACTGCTGGCACTTGAACTAGACCTCATCCTATCTCGAAGATTTGGCACCAATGGGGAAGTCTCCTCTGTCTCATCTCTGCTATCCACCATCTCAATTGTATCACCATTTCTCGAATCTGTAGCATTGTTTCTATTTGGAGTCATCTCAACCTGAAGCTCCACTGAATCTGAAGAGACCCCGCCAACCAGAAGACCCAAACTAGACCCTCTAGGGTTCCTGGAAACAGTTGGCCGGGCCTCGTAAACCAGCGCAGGAAGTTCATCATCTCTACTAGATGCCAATTCAACCAAAATCTTAAGAGGTCCACCAGGGGCCAAAACAGCAACCAAATCATATAGAGCCAATGCCACAAGCAAAGTCCAAGTGGTCCACTCAGGCAAATTAGTAAACCAAGCAGCCACAATTATACCTAGAAGAACCATATAAACCTGCCTCAACACTATCGGTATCGGTATACCCTCGGCGAAAATAGAAAGGACTCCCACAACTGTGAAATTAAAAAGCAAAATGAGACAAGTGATGGCATCAATTGGGATCGAGAATTGTCGAATAATGGAGATGAAGATGGAACCACCCATGACACCGAGAACAAAGAAAGCGGAAAAACGCATGTAGTTCTTGAGGAAATTGGTGAAGTTGTAATAGTAAAGGAGAACGAGGAGGAAAGTGACAGCGGCGATGAGGATAACAAAAACGAGAGCATTGAGTAGCGAGCCTTCAATTTTCTGAGATGTAGAATCCGACGGAGCTTCGAGGTAGACGAGATTAGCGGCGGTACGGATGGGCTCGACGGAAGAGGAGGAAAAGGAGGATAGAGAGTAGACCAAAAGGACGACCAGGAGCATGCATATTGATACCGGCGACATTACGCCGATGATTTCCACTCCGATTGACTCCAAGATACTCCCATCCATGGCTGTAGATCTTCGAATTTGTGCTACAATTCTAGGGTTCTTGATGGATTTACAAAATGGTATTTGAACCGTTCTCCATCTTCATCATACGACTTGACCCTCTTACTTTTTCCCTTGCAAATTACATTTATTTTATTCTTATTTTAATAATGGGTTTTTTTTTTTTTTTCATTAAAGATAAAGTTGTTTATATCTATACTATATTATATGGTATTTGACAAAAACTCTTAAAAATAATTTTGTATGCATGAAATACTGTTTATTAATGTATATTACTTAAAATTTAAGATTATAAGTAAATTGTGCATAAGTACATTTCATATTTTTGAATTCATGTAACTAACTACAGATAAACATAATCAAATATTGGATAAACATATCATATTAAATATAAAAAAATTAGAATATAATTAAAATAATCATTGAGTTATAACAGAATACTTAATTATTATATTTATAAAAATTATATTATTAAACTTAAATTAAATTTTTTTGTTACTAAACCTAAATTAAATTATAATAAAAAAATTTGAATTAAGGAAATTACACCAAAACACAAGAACTTTTAAAAAGATTAATTTGATACTGATATCGATATATATTTTTTTCAAAAATTTATAATATTCTCAAATTTATATTTTATTCAAAAATAAAAACATTATTAATTTTTTTTTCTTAAAACCACATAAAACCGTATTATATCGACGTAAAAAAGGAATAAAACGAAACACTAAAATCAAGATATGTCTCAATGCATTGCACGAGTACCCTTCTAGTACAAATTAATTTATCTGTACAGATGAAAAAAGACTGTGTTTGATTTTTTTCATATATAGAATGAGCATATTTCTAATTAAGACTACATAAAACACTCTCCTATAACATTACTGATTAATTCACTCTAAATATTCATGTATACCTAACCGAATAAGTCATCTCTAAATATTCATATATACCTAATCAAATAAGCTTTTAGTCATATTAAGGTGCTAACGAATAGACCATTATATTATATATATATATATATATATATATATATATATATTGTAACTTTTATTTATTTTAGACGTGTAAAAAAAATTGTACCAAGCACAAATTAATTTTGATAACGTTTTTTTATAGATAATATCATATCAATTTTGAATTGTTAACAAGGTACTTATACAAAGTTTTCAATTTTATGCAACAACATGATAGAAGGCAAGAATATCTAAGATCATACATGATTACATATGATATACACGTTTAATGATATATGATTAAATACACCTAAAAAAAGGCACACGTGACTTGGTGAAGCTATATATTGCCATTGCAACATGTATTTAATCATATGTGATTAATCGTATGTATCATGCATATAATCATATATGATATTGAAACTTCCCACTCTTGCAAATTGACCAACCTGACACTAGTAAACTATATAACTAAGTTGGTCAACTCTGGTACCTCTGAGCCTGCATAATTCAAAAATAAAACTAGCCAAGGCACATGCAATCAAAACCAAAGTTATGTCAACATAACTATTTGATTTCATAATCAGACTCATTTGTGGGTTTAAAACTCTAAAGATTCAGCAGACTACTCCCATTACACACACCAATTGCTAGAAATGAATAGGCTTAACAACTTTACGGAACTACCACCATATTCAGTCGCATTATTCGCTATAGTACCTAAAAACTTCAAACAACTTCATTTTTAGGATACCCAAATGCAAACAAAACTTATTTGTACAAGGACATGCAGAGAACAACAATCAAACATGATCATCATGTTAGACCCTATTCACAAATGAATAGATGCTTGCGGCTTCTATCCAAACGGATTCCCACTGACTGAAGCTACAGGCCCCTGACCATGAATGTTCCTACAAAATCAGCCATATGGATTCAGAAATAGTGACTCAAATTGATGTTCTACCATACTCGAAAAGAATCATCTCATCTTGCACATAATTAATATTACAGCTAAAGACCAACTTAGATGGGCCAAAATCTTGCCATGTGCTTAAAACCCCCCACAGCTTTGAAATGAAAGATGTTAGGAGGAAAATTGATCATTTTACTAATTCAAAAGTAACATTTTCCTCATATTGGATCATTAACATTTTCCCATAGAGCATCATTATCATTTTACTCATATTGGATCGAAATAAGATGTTAGGAGGAAAAAAAAGATCATTTTACTAATTCAAAGTAACATTTTCCTATACAGCATAATTAACATTCGTCTTAAAGATGTGTATATTGAAAAAAGCATGAAATACTGATATCCTTGCAACAAATCGGAAGACAGTGCAAGGATATCAATTCTAGACAATTATTAGCAGAAATTAGCCAAGGAACATTTGCTTTGTGAGAACCTTCGCATTGTGTCATCCTTGGCTTCCAAACCGATCACCTAAGTTGGTATTTAAGTTACTAACTGTTTTATAAAAATATAATAGAAATCGATGATGAAAAGGTACACGGGATGGTTCTTAACCATAGTGGAGTTTTATGGAGGTTCTTATTTGTTGAGTTGGCGCTGATGTGGCAAGAAAAGGTGCAAAAAGGAGGTTCTTACCCAACTGGTGATTATGTTTCCCCTTCCCTGAATTGGGTGTGTTAAGGACCATTTGGGCAACCCAAAACATTAAATAAAATAGAAAAGAAAAATGGATCTCAGAATGATCATACCCAACCAATTTCTAGAAATCTGCTCGACCCTACCTAATTATACTCAACAAGAAAGCTAAAGCATCAATTAAACTACATATATACATACATATATATATATATATATGTGTGTGTGTGTCTGTGTTGAATAATCCTGTAAAACGAAGTAAAATAAAAGGGAGGCACTTACTGAATCTGCATGCTTGGTGCTTGCCCTGCCAGGTAGACTAAGGCATCTGCAGAACCATATTACAGTAAGAATAGATTCCGATAAAACAACAAAAAGTTGATTTCTCAGTTGAGATTTCACCTTGTGATTTACCAGGAGTATATGGTATTGCTGCACTCTCAGGAAACCAAGGAGTCGATATACTATGATTCGGTATAGCAGATTGCAAAGAGCTCATGTCCAAGAACTGCAATTGGAATTAAAAAGGGATTTGCATGATTCCATTGAGCAAATAAGAATGGCGGGGTAAATATTGATGATATCAGAAAATTTCATCATAATGGCCATAAAAGTCTTAGCAACCAGAGATGTTTATTAAACATTAAACACTATAAAAAAATATTGAACAGGTTGTGGGATATCTCTATTGCAACTCCTAGTCACATTTGGATCTATAGTTTGAAAATTATATATATATATATATGACTTACCATGTTGCTAGATTCAAGATCTGCATCACTAGGAAAATCGAATGGATTGCGAGATTTTGTATCAAGTCCATGTGATTGTGCTCCATCCTGAAGTAACGTAAAATAAGAGCTGATAGTAATGATATCTCTCTCTCTATATATATATATATATATGTGTGTGTGTGTGTGTGTGTGTGTGTGTATTAACACATAAGGCAGAAACTAGAAAATGAGGGAAGACAGAAAGAACAAGAACTTGGGGAAATCTGTCTAACAAATAAAAGAGAGATGTTCCTTGTTTGAATACTGTAGATTTGATGACAACCATTTGTCATACTAATAGCCAGACAGAGATATCGTTGTTGCTCCTTGTTTGAATTTTGTAAATAGAAGAGAGATGTTCATTCGTTTTCCCGAAGAAAAAAAAATGCTCATTGGTTAGTAACCTTTTTACCCTTATGGTAGTTATATTATGTTGGTCTCAAGTCCACATATAACTAATTAGGCAAGGTGGTTCTGATGACGAACACATATAAAAGAAGAAAAGAAGGTGGTTGTGATAAAGCGGGATCATTTGTAGTCATTGGCTTTGCTTTCACAAAACCATTGTGGTTGCTAAAATCCATAGAAAGACATTCTACTTGGAACTTGAGAACTTTATCCCAGTTTTTGCAACTAAAATGGTTTTCTAGAAAGCTAAAAGCCACATACCATTTATAAAAGTTCAAGCTTTCCAACTATAGTGTTTTTTACATTATCAGAACCTCTGCAACTACAATGGTTTCTTCTATAAATCAAAGTTAATCATAATGGTTACAACTGTTGGTCACTCGATAATTAAGGCTGAATAAAATGAAAGCATCCTACCATGACAGGGAGTTCAATTGAAGAGTCTACTGATCCAATGGCATGCGGTGTTGTGCTAAGAAAAGGAGCAGGTCTAGTATCCAAATCAGCTTCTTTCATCTTGACATTCTGTAAATCAATTTGATAAAGTCAAAAAATAGTTGATCACATGCAAACAATTCACTGTTATTTCTAGCAACGTCAATCAATACCTCTGATATTTCCCATGGCAAATACACATCAACACCTGAAGGATCTTGTACTGGAACTTGTTCGCTAGTCTTTATATAAATACTTTCGAAGGACGTGGTAGATTCTTCGAATGAACTCCATGACTGCTAAGAAAATGGTGATACATCATGTCTTGTCACTTTAAAATAAATCAAAACACCACAAGATTTCTTCGTTGCAACATACACATAGGAAGGTTATACAGATGAATACCTCTAATTATGTGAGCAAATCTCTTGCAAAAAATAACATACCTGATTATTCTTTGCATTTAGCGGATCGCCAAGATCATGCAAGCCTCCATGCCATGGGTTATGCATTAATGGCGAAGGTCCACTAGCACTAAAATCTTGATGAAATGACCAGTGAGAGCTTTTGTCCACCGATAAAGCTTGGTCAAATTTCCCAACCGAATCATCACTAGTAGAAGTTTCTGACACAACGATCGAACTTTTAATGCCCTGACTAGGTTCCACATGCCAAGGCATGTCAAACGTCGCCCATCCCTGATTTTCCTGAGTTATCATACCTGGTGATTTATCTTTCAGGGTTTCAGACGACTGCTGTTGAGGCATAACAGCAAATAAATCCAAAGATGAAGGTTCAAAAGCTTGGAACTGCTGATTTACACTCAAAGTTGATGCCACGGAATTACGTGGTGGCTGCAAAGTATTTATAGACAAAGCAGAAGATGTCGCCGATAACTCAAATAGGTCAATGGCTGAAGGAGCAGATGTGGTGGATTGAGGTGCATATGGTGCACTAAAAAGGTCTAATCCATCAAACTTTCCCGATTCTGATAAATGTGACACAGAGGGAAGAGAGTCTTTGTTATGTTGTGTCACTACTGATTGTTCTGGTGCTAGAGATGTGCTCGATTGAGGTGCATATGGTAAACTAAAGAGGTCCAAACCATCAAACTTTCCAGATTCAGACGAGTGGGAAAAAGAGGGATGAGGATGTTGCGTCACTACTGATTGTTCAGGTGTTGGACCAATAAAATGCTTGTCGACAGAGTCTGCAGACTTGAAACCCGTGTCATCCCCGCTGAGTTGCACAGTACTGCCAGAAGAACCAGTTACCTAAAATAAGATGAAATAAAATAAAATAAGAAAGTTATAAAATAAGAAAGAAAATTCAGTTCAAGTGGAATGGTGAAGAAATGAGCTTTAGTTTACTGCCTATATCAATGAGTTGGAGTCCGGCGCAAATTTGACATGTGTGGAACATGGTTTGCAGCTTGTTAGACTCATGCATGGGCCTCGGCATGTGTGAGTTTATGTCTAGAGTTGGTTATTTAGAATGCCAACCTTAGTATTTTTATAATTAACGAACTTTATAAATAGGGATTAGGAGGAATTAGGTATTATGCTGGATTTGATAACGCTTTATAGGTTAACGAGTGCGTGGCATTTTTGGAAACTGTTCTTGCAAAGCTCAGTCAAACTCATCTTAGATAAGGCATCGGGGAGAGACTGGTACCTGGTACCCCCTGAAAGCAGACCTGCCTTTTTGATTTGATTCTCGTTGTTTGTTTTCAATACAGTTTTCAATTTATCTTTCCATATGATCAAGAAAATGTAAGGTTGAAACATCACTTGGAGCTTCAGCCCATACAACAAAAACAACTAAAAAAATAATCAACTTATCTTATAAATGTGGAATTCTTGATTGTCTTTTATCTCAGATATTGCATTAGTAGCAGGTTGTGGCCTCCTAGGCATGGTTACATACATATATATATATAYACACACACACACACATATATAGGGGCTTAATCATTTGAGAACTCCATATATTGTGATAACCGTGGAAACTATTACCTTAAGGTATTGTTTCACATGATTTTTTCTCATCTAAGGCTAGCATTTAATGTATTGATGAACATAAATTTGTTTCGCAATGTGTTTGCTTCATATGTATAAGGTTCACAATGTGAAACTTCTTTACATGTAACTTTTGATTCACGAAGAGGCTTAAAAGGGTTCACATTGTGAAACAGACACATTGCGAATCACGTACAAATAATATACTCATCAATCACAATGTATCAAATCATATCACATTATTTCACAGCAAAATCACATAATTAACAACGGAGCGATGATCATAGACGTGCTAATCACTTGTTTTCGATTATCACAACATTGTCACATCGTTATCACAACAAAATCACACAATTATCAGATCATTATGACAGCTAAATCACATCATAAAAATCTTCAATTTATCAAAGTACTATCACATTATTATCACGGCAAAATCAGATCATTATCACAGCTAAATCACATCATAAAAAATCTTCAATTTATCAAAGCATTATCACATTGTTATCACGGCAAAATCAGATCATTGTCACATCATTATTGACAACGGATGCATAGACATAGGATGTCTCCGATGATACTAGCAACATTTAAAGGATAAGGAGAAATATAAGATAACAGAAAATTATGGATAAATACTAATTTATTTTCATTTTATTCTAATTTTTATTATGTGTTCATTAATTTGGAGGCCCAGTAGTGTTCTCGCATTTTTGTAAAACATGGGCATTCTCGTTTGAACCCTTCCCTATATAAATATATAGAAAGGGGGGTTCATTTAGGAACATTCAATATTTTATGAACCCAAGAACCATCCTTTTTGTTAGTATTCATGATGAATACCGTGAAAATATTAATGATGAATGCCGTGACAGATATTCATGATGGATAATAGGTGGTTCCTAAAATATTTAGGGTTCCTAAATGAACCTGCCCCTAGATATATATATATATATATATATATACACACACACACATATTAACGGCTTAAATTTCAAGTAACACCAAAAGCAAGAAAATGCATGCATTTGTAACCTGGTCCGGATCTCTTTTGGGGCTGCTGAATCCAAAGTCCCTCTGACAGGTTGGCGATTGRGTATCAGACCTAAATGGATCACCTGCACTGCTCACTGAAAAATCTGAAACTCGAGCATTAGGCACCTCATTTGCAAACCCATCATCTTGCCCATGATCACTTAAACGGCTTGTACTCATAAAGCGGAACATTCCTCGGTCCGATCCAGGCTTTTTAGTAAGTGCAGGAGCCTGTTTCCCATAACGACGTTCTTCATATTGATAATCATATGGTGGACTCTGAGAATAAGAATGATAGGAACTAGCTCGTCTTGTTTCATCCTCGTGGTTTCTAGTGTTCTGAAAAGTTGACAACCAAGCGTAACAAGTAAGTATGCAATAAACACATTTATGAAGATGTTCTATCGTACTAGATAGGCACACTACCAGTATATCTCTAGGAGGTTTTCCAGATGCCTTTGAAGCGAAAAATTTCTTATCCACATATACACTCTTTATGAATTCTCGAACTTTATCCACATTGCTGTATCAGAAAGTACGCATAAGAAGTCAATTTGACATCATTTATCTTCCAAAACCATATGGAACAACTTAAAAGTGCATTACCTGTTATCTGGAAGTCTCTGGCCTCGTGGGTCCCAATCTTTGAGAAATGTTTCCCTTGCACGCTGAAGAAGCAAATATCCCATGAGAAAATAAACAAACTTTGCCACTGAGGGAAGGAAAGAAGTAATACTTGTACCTGATTACCACCTTCTTGAAGGGCTTCAACTTCTTGTGAAGTAAACTTAGACATTGATACAGATTTAACACGGTGAGTAAACTCACGGCTGCAACATGAATTAAGATAACTTAAATATGATGTTAAACAATGACTGAAGAGAAACATTAGATTCCTGACATTTGGATAGGCCTATAAGTGAATGTTAACAAAATCCAATATGACATACCCAAATTTGTATTCATTAGTTAAACCAAAATTGAGTCAGAACTTAAATTTGACTGATGTTTAAGTTTGATGTTCGAACTCGAATCATCAGGTATCTTGCAAATTTGGATAATATTGGAAGCCAATTAAGCCTAAGTTATCCATATATGAATATCAAAATTATCCTAATTTAATTTGAATCTAGCTCTGAAAAGTGAAATTTCTATTTTTTGAACTTTAGCAATTAACAAAGTTACAAATGACAACAATTAGAAGAAAAGAACAAAGATAAAAAATGATAAAAATTTCAACTTTTGACAATTCTCAAACCCAAAGTAACTTTAAGAATTTGGTAAAACCATAACCAACGAGAAGTGAAGGGTTTATCTGTTTATAAATTAATTCAATACTTACAAAGGATGCTAATTGTCATACTTGGCTCTGTTAGTTGATGTTAGTTTAATGTACACATATATTAACTCCATCCATTCCATTTTTAAGTTAGAAGTGGCAGGAATAAGGATGCTCAGGTGGATGGTGCACCTATGGCTGAATTATGTTGGACAGGATACCAATTGAGGTCTTCCAAGCAAAGTTGGGTGTAGTGCCTATCACGAATAAATTGAGAGAGGGAAGACTGCAGCGGTTTTTTGCACATTCATGGGAGACAATTGTCAGCACTGATGAGAAGGGTAGACGGTGTAACAGTTGACCGATTGAGAAGGGGAAGACGGAGGAGGACGTGGGATGAACAACTGAGACTGGCATGGCAGCTTTAGGCATTTCCAAAGACATGACTTCAGATAGGAGTTTGTGAAGACGTAAGCTTAGGGTAGCAGATTTTGTGTGAAGACCTGTGGGTACTGTGGTTCGGGTTAGAGAGCACACAACTAAGACTTTAAGTCCTATGGTAGGTAGGGTGAGTAGCCAAGAGTAGCGTTTGTGAGAGTTTTGTCAAGAAGGGGTCTTTTGTGCCATTTATGTGTTGGGTTGCCTAGCCGACTAGTACTTTCCCTCTTGCTTTTGTTGCTCCCACTTGTTCTAGGCATATTTATATGGCATTGATTGTATGTCCTTGTTTGATCTAATTTCATGGCATTGACTGTACACACTTGATCTACTTGTTTAAGCATACTGCATGTTATTTAATGTATCTACTTCGTTTCCCAAGTTCGATTCAAGCATTTTTTTCAACTCTTCAAGTATTCCTTTTTTGTTTTTGTTAGTTTTAATCATCATAAAACTTTTTCCTTCAAGTATTCCTGTTTGGGTGGTTTTCCATTAAGTCCCGTATGGATAAAGTTGTCTTAGTGGATTAATCTATCTATATAGATTGGGAAGGTATTTGTTTGGGAGGGATTTTTCATAGATGGAATAAGCGTGTTTTTAATTGGGAGGGATAGATTTGGACAAAACTTGGCTTTCTGCATAAAGCTCATCCCTAGAAGCTTACTGAAAAATCCACTTTCTATATCATTAAGCCACTACCAAAAAGTCATGTATTACTACCAAATAAGTTGCGAATCCTATTAAGTTCATTAAGCTGCAAACAAACAGACCCTAAATGTTGCGTACATCTTACCCTCATAACCCACTTCGCATGGGATTCATTGGAGTTTGGTTTGGTTTATTTCTAGGTTCAATCCTTATAATCTTCGCCCAATTGATGAAACCCTTCTTGTTGCCTTCAAATATGTGTTCTGTACGAAATTCTTGTGCTTCTACATTGCAAACTATAAAAATAACGAAAGCAGGAAGCATATTTGTTTATTTTGCTCAATTGTTATATTTACATGTGCTCTTCGTCAGTAATGATGGTTCACATAAAAAGGAGAGAGTGTTACTAGAATGTTACCAGGAAAATGCAAAGATATTTAAGTGTATAATGTCAATACTCAATATAATAGCATAAGTACTTAAGATCTGGTTCCATATTTTATCTCCTTTTATTTAGTCAAAGATGATGAGGTTAGAGAACAGTTGAGGGGGAACTCAAGGGCCAAACAGAAATTATAAGCTCCAGCGATCAAACAGACTACTATCAAACTGCAGGGACTAAACTGAAAATTCCGAAGTGTAGTTCCTTTAATTTACCATCAACACCGGCATCATATCTACCAAATGCGAGCCAGCATTTGCAAGAGAAAGAGTCAATTGTGGCTCTTGATGTCCAGAAAAACAGCATTGATACCCCACCCCCACTCCCAATAGGGACAGCATTTGCAAGAGAAAGAGTCAACTGTGTCTCTTGAAGTCCAGAAAAATAGAAAGAAAAAAAGCATTGATACCCCACCCCCAGTGACCAGTTCCAATGAACTCAAGGAAGTCAAACAAAAAGCAGAGAGAAGGCATGGCACAGCAAGCCATCACCTACTCAATGTTGATCATGCTTGCACTGCAACTAGCTGTTTGAATATCAACAACTGCAGCTATGCTCGCTTTAGGTTGCCTGCTGCTCATGGCACCATAAAGTGGGGGACGGTTTGGGTTTCTTTGGTTCTCAAAATCTGATCTCTTATACCATGTAATGGAAAGGGGTTGAACAGCTAACGGTATTATTTGAGAAACATAGGCTAATGGATTGACACATAAGCAACAACACTAAGCATCTTTAGATCTCTAATACATACATCCAAGTTTTTCCAGCATTATGTGCAAAATGACATTGACATAAAGAGCTTAAGCTGAATGGAGAACTCACTGTATCCCACTACATGTCATGCAAATGAACGTCCAAAAATTTGTGCACACGTATTGAGGTCCCTGGAATCAAATTTTAAAGTCAAGATCAGGGTGAAGCAATAGAAGTTTTATCACCAAATTAAACGAATTAACAATTACTATACCAAAGAACTTGCTATGAGTATGACTCCATGCTAGTATGCTTTACATAAATAACGGAGCTAAAGAGATAGCCGATTATTAGTGGATGTAATACATGAAGCACTGGCACTTCATCCCTTCCATGTCATGACACAAGAATGCAAAGAGCTGATCTGTATCTCCAAGAAGAGTAACAATCTCACGATCAACAGGGTACACTCATTTAGCAATGAGGAATTGAGGATATCCCATAATGAACAAATGATCAAATTCTTCAAAGCAGCTATAAAATCACTTCCTTATAACCAAAAAACATTAAATTTTTTAACTTCTGTGGGCTGATGCTGACTAACTAGATAAACCGTCAAGTGGACAAGGTGGGTCTCCAACTGTTGAAACCCAGTTTTTACTAATTTGTTTCCATCACTAAAAGATAATCTATATGCAACGTTTTTATGATAGATCTGTAAATGGGAATCTCGAAAATACATCTCCTTACAATAACATAGCTTAAGGGGCTGTTTGGTTGGTTTTCCATTAAGTCCTGAATAGATAAAGTTGTCTGTGTGGATTAATCTGTTTGCATAGAGAGGTTTTTGCTTGGGAGGGTTTCTTTAATATATGAAATGAGCATGTTTTTTAATTGGGAGGGGCAGATTTGGAAATTTTTTGGCTTTCTGCATAAAGCTCCTTCTAGAAGCTTAGCGAATAAGCCACTTTCTATATCATTAAGTCCCTACCAAACAATCATGTATAGCTGACCGAATAAGTTGTGAGTCCCATTAAGCTGCTAACAAACAAGCCCTAACTACCACTCATCTGAATTAACATGATAAGGTTCATCTCCCGTAAGCCACATTCATCAATACTTCTCTGAATCAATGTCTATATGTTATTTTTCTATAGATACATGAATGAATACTCACAGTAAAACGAGTTAATCTTATAGACACTTGTCACAGAATGCACTTTCATCATTACAAAACCAACGAGTTTCCGAAAGCAAAATATTCAACTAAAAATTAACATGAGTGAAAAATCTAACAACCCACAAACACAAAACAGGTATAACTAAAAGAAATTATAAACTTTGAAAAGTATGAATATAGAAACACATACCAAGCTGTTACAATTGATGCATCTTCGATTAGGAGGAAGCTTCATTAAACCCCTAATAATTTTCTCATTTCGCTCCTCCTCCTTCCTGCTGCTCATTCTTGTTTTGTTGTTCTCACCAAAAACTGCTCCCTATCGTTCAAATGGGAATTAACCTCTGCGAATTTGAGGTCCAACAACATACAAAAGGGGGTTAATTGAATCTAGGGTTTTGGGTTTTGAAATAGCAAAGAAGAAAGGATGGAATCAGCGATATCCCTCTTCCCCACTCTTGCTCGATTTCCCAGCTATTCTCGTCAGCCCAACGACAAGATTTAGTGCTTGAAATTATGCTTTTAGCTTTGAGGCTCAATTATATATGCATTATTTGCATATGTCCACCCATTCAAATTTGGCCCGTTACTGATACCATTGCTCTATCTGTCCAGTCAAAACTCAAAAACTTAAAAATTTTGCACTTTGATCCCTAATGTTATGGAATTAAACCATCCCAACCCCTCAAGTTATGAAACTTTGTTTTCGAACTCGTATTGACCTGTATTTCGTCGATTCAAAATCTTTGTCATTAAATATTTTCTTTTATTGTAGGGACCCTATGCCACAACCATTACGAGGTTACTGATTACATAAAACTAATGCAAACAGTGTCACTGTTATAAGTATGGTAACGTATGTTTTTCATGATTTTTATTTTAAAGAATAGAAACAAGGTTTGGTGAAACCGAGACGATCGTAGTTACAAAATTTGAACTTGATTTTGATGTATTCATGACTTAAAAATGTGTTAGTGTATACAAGATGTGAGGATCAAAGTTCATTACACAAATAAGTGAGATTATGAACCCTTAGACATGTCTATTAACAGCATAATGAGACTCACAACTTATTAGGTCAGTTAAATGACTACTTGGTTGTAACTTATTGGTATAAAAAATGACTTATTCATTAAGCTTTTCAATGAGTATTTTGATTGTTTTTAGTAACATTATGACCCATTTGAGACAACAAGTTTCAAATACAATTGTTAAAAATGTCAAATTTATCCTGTTCCCTTCAAGTTAACAGCAAAAGAAACTCAAACATCTATCTTCAATAAAATAAATTAGAATCTAACATAATTACGCTAAATAAAAACGTAATATATATTACAAAAACTCAATAATCATCACTAATATGGAACATACTAAAGGATTCAACCGTTCCATATGCAGTTACTAGCAAAAAAAACATCGTATTTGGAATGCTTGAGTTTGTCAATCATAGATCCAACCTCCCACGCCTTTCATCAACATCTCTACGTTTCCGATACCGAAAGTAGATAAACTGTATAAGAATCTAGCATGACGTCAAGGATCAACAAGCTTACGAGAAATAGAATAAGATGGTCATCATCAAATTGCAATGTTATAAAAGATAAAAGGAAAAAAAACTTATTTTTTCAAGGATACAAAAGTATCAAGCAACATGCATCCGCTTGATTCAATCAACCATGGTAGATTAGGTTTTATTTTCGACCACTCCAGAGTACTCACAAGTATGCTACAAAAAAACATATATTCATAATAAACATCGATCCAAAAAACTTTAATAAGAAAATAATTACCACATCTATCTAAAAGAAACGGTAGTGTTTGAAGTTCACATAGTTTGATAAAAATAGATGATGATTAATCATATGTTTAAAATATCTTTAATTAAGGGGTGTTTGGGATTGCTTATTTGAAATAACTTGTGTTTTTCTACAAAAATGCTTATCAACTTATTATAAGTTAGAATCTTTAACTTCTTTAAAAACTCCTTATTACCGGTTTGGCACCGGTTTATCCAAACACTCAAAAATGCTTATTGAAAAGACTAAAAAGCCCACAAAGTGGATATAAAGCCAAGTTAAAAATCTGCAAGATGCAGAAAGAACCCCCACTTACCCCAAACAGGGGGAAAACGAGACCAAAACTAAACACGGCCACCACAAAGATCAAGAGAACTGGCCTAAAATTAGACGAAGTTGAAGAAAACTTACCTCGCTACATACGTAGAGTTTCCAAGAAGAGCAAACATGAACATTAAGGGATTCAGACCCTACACGTCCACGAAAAAAGCATATATGATACCTTAATTAATTAGTAAATACATGTGTGTGTTTGTTTGTACAAAAGAATTCTTTTAACTGTTAATCCCCAAAAGCATCATATAAAAGACAAATAAAGTATACAACAATATGTTAAGTAGTTGGCTTAACAATCCAGCACCCACAAGGAGCCAAATCCCGAAAGAAATTGTGACTCACACACTACAGTTGAACTATTACCAGTTTGTACAAGTATACAATATTCAATGTGTTGACTTCTACTCAAGGTGTCCTCACCCATGTGATTCTAACAATACGTAATATATAGAGAGAGTCGGGTTCAAACGGGAACAATACGTATTTAAGATAATAAGAAAACGGCAGAATCACATGTAATTTTACACTAACATCACATACAAAATCACATGTGATTCACGCGACTTTGTCTCGCAAACTATTGTTGCAGCCAAAGTCGCCTACACACCTTTTTTTACCGTTAATATAAAATCACATGTGATTTTGCACGTGATTTGGCCGTTTTCATATTCTACTAAATAGTTAGCATTCTCGTTTGATCCTTCCTATATGTGTGTATATATATATATGGAAAAGATGAAAGATTTGTCTGTACCTGCACATTTCCCCTTCTAATCTGTAGAATTTGAAGAAATCCAAAAATAAACATGTTAATAAAACCTCTAAATATATAATTTTCTACTATTGAGTTGGGATTTCTTACATTTAAGAAAATTTGTGGAAGACGTCCACCAATATAAATAGCTGCCATTCCCCAACCAAGGAAGGTCCCAATCCCATTACTTTCCATGCCCTTATGACCTTCCAGAATATTGCTTCTTACCTGCAATATATACACATGGTCAAACACTCATGTTTTAATTTACGTAAGACATCCTCTCTCTCTCTATATATATATATATAAGGTTGGGTTCGGGTGAAAATAAAAGTTATATTGAGAAGGGTTGGAAAGGATCTTCACCCTTGGATCAATCCTAATTGAAGAGAAACACTAATGAGATAAAGTAGATCAATTCTCATCTAAAGCCCTATTCATGGGTTGTATTGGGATTAATTATATCAAGGGTCCAAATCTCTTCTTACACCTCTCACCTTAACCCCTATTCTCACATGATCCTTTGTGTGTGTGTGCATATATATATATATATATATATAGGGTCAGGTTCAGGAAAACCACAAAAATGAAAGACCGAGGAACATTCTAGTGACCATTTGTATGATATACACATGATATTTTGTAGTGTTATGAACATAAAGACAATAAATGGGTTGTTTTCTTTACCTGTAAAAGCTTTCTTCCCACTTGCATAACAATTCCTTCATGTTGTTTTACTGAATTTGAGTGGAGGTAACTGTCTCTTTCAAGCTTAAGATTGTATGTGCAGAGAAAAATTGTCACAGTAAAAACCTGTATCACAGGAGAATACATCTTTGTCAGATTCGATGCACACTTTTTGAATTATAGAATATTCATATACAGCAAAACTCACAAACGTTCCTCACTTTTGGTGAGGTTTGAATCCTTAACCTCCAAAGAGGTTGGGATCTATAAGTAACCCAAATACCTTTGGGCTATTGACCCTTTGGTTTGATGCACAACCTTTCATATGAAGCAGAAGTTGAATACAACTCACCACACATAGCATGGTCTTAGTTTCTGATGCAGGTGCTGTATGTCTCGATAAATGTCCACGAAGCAAAGGTTCTTGAACACTTTCCTGATCGCATATAGGAGTAGTTGTTCTTTGTGAGGGGAAGAAGTTCACTGTAGGAGTGAGACTTCTAGATAGTGATCTAGCAGAACTGCACCAAGAAAGATAAAGAAAGTAAATAAGCTATATACATACATATATATGTGTGTGTGTGTGTATACATGTGTCTGTTGCATTTTTTTCCTGGAAGGACACTATTATAGATCAAGCATGCATCTTAAATTATAGCATGGGCTCTTTCTAGGTGACTATGGGTCTGTTTTGTTGGTTTTCCATCAAGTCCTATATGGATAAAGTTGTTTGTGTGGATTAATTTGTCTGTATAAATTTTGAAGGTTTTTTGTTTGGGAGTGTTTTTTCATAGATGGAAGGAGCGCACTTTTTAATTAAGAGGAGCATGTTTGGAAAAAACTTGGCTTTCTGCATAAAGCTCTTACCTAGAAGCTTACTGAATAAACCATTTTCTATATCATTAAGACACTACCTAACGGTTAACTATAGCTGACCAAATAAGCCCATTAATCGTTAAGCTGCTAACAAACATGCTCCATGTAATCTTGAGGTGCCTCTCAAAAAGTACCAAGTCAAAATTTATGTCTAATTATGTGTCACCATGCCAAAAGTTTACTGGTGAACGATCACTTCTGAGCATTATATTATAAACGTTTTCAAATGAATCAGATCTTGAAGTCTAAAGTCAGCCTATGCCTTAAAGAGAATGGTTGCATATTCTGATGGACTAATCTGACTACAATCTTGAAATGTCCTGCTACTTCCCTAATTAACATCAACAACAATCATGGTAAGAGCAGCAATCATTTATGGATCCATTCAGAAAACTCGGTAAGAAAATAGTAATACACTTCAGTGGAAGAACATTACGTGTAATATGCTCTTTCAGGAGAAGCATCGTCATCGACAGCAAGAATTGGCAGACTTTGAGTGAATTTTGACAGCATAGGAACCGTTGACTCATCCGGGATATCACCATTGGCCAGCTGTTTCTTGCTACCATCGTGACTGCATTCTCTTTTCTTGTCTGCTGATTCAATCTGGATAAGTTCAGGAATACAAAATGCAGCGCTATCAAGATTACATGCTCCACGAGTTGAGAGTAAAACGCAGGCCTAAGATCATGTGGCCCACATGGTTTGGAAATGACTTCTTACCTCGTGGCCTTGTCTCTTAGATGTACCATGATGACGGAAATGACCATAGTAAATTGATTGGGAGGAAAGAGCTAAGGTAGTCACGAGGTACAACTACACGCCCACCAAAAATAAATGAATAGAGAAATATATAGGTGCAATTTGAACTTATGACACTAGAACAAAAGTTATGGACACTTCATGAGTCAAAAACACTTACCACTGCCGTGTAATACTGTGTTGGAAGCTGCAGAGTAAAAGGATGAGATGAATTAAAATACAGCCATTCGCCATAGTTAACACAACAAACATGAAAATGGCATATCGTTAAACTATAACACAGCCTTCAACCTGTAATGCCAGCATAAAAGACTAATCTTTTACATAAATATTATATCAGATAGATGTTTCATTCCAATCACAAGTGATAGACAAAAGTTCAAATAATATTTTGAGATTAAAACAAGTACCATTGTCTGTTTGGTTAGGCTGAAAAAGAATATTCCTGTTTCTATATTGGATTTGAGCTGAAAGAACTAAGCCAATATAACCCCCACCCTCCCCTCCCATATGAAGAAGAAAAGATAATAAAATAAGAACTACACTGAAGATTATCTTTCATTCTTTCTACTTTTCCTCTCAACTCTAAAAAAACTGTTTAGATGATTCATTGGGGATCAGGCAGGTTAATTCCTTCCTCTCTTCACCAATTAACACACTCATTTCATTATTCATGTATCTATCAATTGAGGGTCAAAATCTAAGTAATAGTTGATAATGCCCCAACAATAAGGGGCGCAAGGGTAAATAAAAAGTAAGTAGGCGACAGCCATTTGCTTGTAGATTCAAATTCCTTAAATAAATCACACTATCGAGAGAGGTCAAAAAGTAGTAAGACCTTCAAGTGGGATAGTTTAAGCAGAGTTTAAAAGGTAGAAAAACTCACTGTAGCTGGCTCTAGGTAACAACCAAGCACATTCAGAATATCTCTGCCAAATAGAAAAAGAAGTAAATAAGAAAAGAGTAAAAAATGAAGATTTGTCAATTGACATGATAGAAGAGAGCACAGCATGGTTATTGAATTTGAAGAACAATATAAGTGGTAGCAAATGCAAAATGTAGATTGAATGAAAATCAAAATCTCTCTTCATGTTTGATATGAAATAGCAAAGATAAGTGTATTATAAGAGGCAGGGATTGCCCTTTTAGATGTAAGCCATACCATGATTGATATTCATCCTTGAGACTTTCTCTCATTTCTATTATGAAAAATGGATTGTGCTATACAACATCTATAAATGTTAGGATGACAATCCATCCAGAGTTGTAACTTCATGACAACATAAATCACTAACAGTACATGTTATGCATCTATAGTGAAGAAGATAAAAGTATTACCCAAGTATCCATGTCATAAGGAAGCCGATGGCAAGCCCTTCAGAAGATTTTTCTTTGAAATTTGTGATGATCTGAGGTACCTCTGCGACACCCCAACTGACAATACTAACTATTCCCAATATCAGCGAAATCCAGTCCTTCCTTGAACAAAGACAATACTTCATATAATTCCTAGCCCATTGAGAGCAAGGTTGACGTGTAGGGCACATTGGCAAATCACTTTTGAAGATCTTCATTGCATCCAAGAACCTGTAAGTATCCATAATATGCCCATCATATTATGAGATTTTAAGAGGTGGCATATGATTCCCATCAAAACTATTGCATGTGTTGTTGAAAGAGGTATAATTTCACATTTGGTCACAAACAAATTGCTTTTCAACTTAAAGAAAATTTTCATAACTACATCAAACTTTGTGAGAGAGATCTTATAGCAAATCTTCATGTAAAAAATGTTGGGTCTTAAGTTTTAAAAAGTAAAAAAATCTGCATCAACTTTGATTAAAAGATCATCTGTTTGATCATAAAAGTCTAAGGGCTTGTTTGTTAGTAGCTTAATGAGTTTCACAGGGTTCACATCTTTCCCAATCAGCTATATATGATTGTTCCGTAATGGCTTAATGACATTGAAAGTGGCTTGTTAATTTTATGCAGAAAACCATTTTTTTTTTCAAACTTGTCCTCCCAATTAAAAAACATGGCCAAACAAAAACCTTATCAATCTATGTAGACAGATCAATGCACACAAACATCTTTATCCATTCAGGATTTAATAGAAAACCAACCAAATAGCCTTCTAAAAGTCCATGTCCCTCGAGCAATAGAATTGTTTAAAAATGTTTATTTTGTTGAAATAGCACTTTATTGTTTAAAAATAGTTTTTTTTTTGTGGCCATAGAGGAGGTTCAAATACGGTGACTCTGGGTTATCTGCAAAACAGTAGTTGTGATGGATCGCATTGCAGTTGGATATCCAGGTTAATAGAAAAATAAAAAAAGGAATCATACAAACAAAACAAAGGGAAAAACCCACAATCGCTTCGTTGTTCCCGTAGAAAATCAATAGGTCAGAAGTAAAACACCTTCAAAATAGAGTGGAAACATGAAAATCAAATGCATTTAAACCCTCGATAAAATCAAACACAAAATTCCTACACTTTTTCGCGGGAAAACGAGAAATTCGAACTACAACGATGGAAACACAGTAATGTCAGTACCAAATTACTAGCAACAAGAACAATGCGCACGTGGAGGATTCAACATTATAACCCAAAAACCAAAAACTAGAAACTAGAATCGAATCGTTTGAAACCCTTTAACCATAATTAATGAATGAGTRGAACAATGATATTGGGAATTATATAACATGAAAATATAAGAATCATAAAAGCATATGATCATACTCCGATAGCGTTGAATGCTTGCCAGGCCAATTGCAACTTCCGGAGTTGTATAGAATCGGAGGAAAGCCTGCAAGCGAGAATGGAGCAGGCACCTTTTTTGGCGCAGCTTTTATGGCTTTATAACGGCTGGGTGGGTGGCATTAGGGCGACCCCACCCCACGTCAAAATATGGGCTTCAAAATCCAAAACCATTATAATATATATTAAAGAGTCAGTGGAGTTATTTTTAATTATTGTTATATGAATATCTCAGAATAAAAAATGTTTGGATTGTCATCGTCTTTGATCTCAAATTTATTCATAAATCACGTTTGATAAAGAAATTGATATGATGCATCTTAGTACATCTCATCCTTATATTCATTTAAAAGTGGAGATCTATTCTTATACTTCTTAGCTGAACTTTTTTTCTAGTTGAAACCCAACTTATATATATATATATATATATA
>NC_037529.1:4323053-4324087 GCF_001531365.2 Cynara cardunculus var. scolymus
GACTTATTTGTTCCAAAAATTGTCCAAGGACTTATTTAACATTTTTTGGAATGTCCAATGACTTATTTGTTCCAAAAATTGTCCAAGAACTTATTTAACATATTTCGGAATGTACAATGACTTATTTAACATGTTTTGGAATGTCCAAGGACTTATTTGTTCTAAAAAAAAGTTCAAGGACTTAATCATTCCAAACAAGAAAGTTCATTGGTTTTTATTGTACTTTTCTTTACTTTATATTAGGAAACAAACAAAACTTTTATGAAATCACATATTAATCAAATGAAATTAACGGTTGAGATTGAGTTGTATTGGTTGAACAAATTTCAAGGGTTGTATAATAACCATATTTTAAAATCTAAAATATAATTAGAATAATCATTGATTTCTAATAAAAATACTTAATTATTATCTTCGTAAAAAAAATAATAAGTTTGGTATTAATATCAATATTTTTTTTAGTTTTGTATGATATCTTCATATTTATATTTTATTCAAAAATAAAAACATTACGTTTTCTCAAAATCACGTAAATCCATATTATAACATCGGCTGAGACAAAAAAGAAATAAAAAGAAACATTAAAATCAAAATGTATCTCATTGCATTATGCGAATACTCTTCTAGTAATCTTTTTAAAGAGTTTTAATCTTTTTTGGAAGGAAAATATTGGGGGAAACTTTCCCTTTTATAGAATAGTTTTGAAAAGAGAAAGGAAATAATGATAAGTTTTATTTAAAAACAATGATTTTATATCATTAATTAATGTATTACCATTTAAATCATCCCTAAACCAGTAATCTCATTAAAATGTATATATATATATATATATATATATATATATATATCCCATTGGTTTTATAGTATTTAATTTAGTTAAATAATTTCAAAATAATAATGATTGAAATTTTGTGAAATCGAATTCCGGCTATTTAAAATATTAACTAATTGTTATTATACAACCTCTTACATTTGTACAACCAATACAACTCAATCTCAACCGTCTATTAATTTGATAAATATGTAATTTCATA
>NC_037529.1:4324707-4327404 GCF_001531365.2 Cynara cardunculus var. scolymus
TATATATATATATACATATATTAAAATAATTAAACTAATTAAAGTAAATTAGAATATTAAACTAATTAAAGTAATTGAATATTCAACACATTTTATTAATTTACCTTTTGTTTTATTTTAGTAAATAACATTGATTATCTAAAATGATTGACTTATATTAGTACCTCACAGTTACTACAAACTATCTAGTTCTCATTTGATTAGACCTTTATATATGGGTCTATTCAAGGGATAACTGCTTAGTTTATGATAATTGTGAGATCTAATCGCAACCATAAATCAATAGATAAATTAGAAAACTAATATTTTTGGTAATTTGACTTAATTTTTTTTATAAAGGGGCATTATAGGTATTTAAACTTTTTCTCTCTCTTTTGCTTCTGGCCTCCGATAAACCTTATTTCGGCGAACACCATGTGATACCCAAAATACACCAAGATACACAATGTGATACCCAAAATACATATAATACGATATCCAAAACACACCAAGTAAACTTCAAAACAACTATAATACCAACTGTAATACTGCTATGAAGGACTAATCGATCTATGAATAAACTATGGGGACCAAATATGTAAATTACTAATTATATAATCAAACTAAAAATAATTAAAATAACAATAAAATAAAAATTATAAATGAAGATTAAAAAACAGAGGTTATTCAAACAATTAAGATAAACTATCACTACAACAAAATTAAGTTTATATGATGTTGGAAAAAAATCAAGCATCCTAAAAATCCATCTTTGTAGAGGATACTTGTTTTTATAGGAAACTTTTTCAAATAGTGTCATATAAAATTGATAATACAATGCTTTATATTATAAGTGTTCTGAAAACTTGTTAGGATGCAGTAAAAAAGTCCTATAAACTTATTGCAATGCTTTTAGATTGGACGCTTTATCCTTTGTCATATAAATTAAGTCTTATAAAGTGACATATTATGACGATTAACTTTTTTTGGCGTCATATAAATCTATTTGTTGTAGTGATAAATTTCTTAATTGTTTGATTTAATAAGTGTTTTTTTAATCTTAATTTATAAAAAAAAAAATCTTGTTATTTTAATAATTTATAGTTTAATTATATATTAATAATCTTACGTAGTTACGTTAACCGAACTTAAGTTTTAATATTTTGTTCGCATATTTCATTCTCAAATCAAAAGATATGTGAATTTATCTTGATTTATTTTAGAGAAATTGACTCAAATGACCATCTTTCACAACCAAATTAACATTCTAACCATCTCTCTCTGGACTTTATCCAAAAGTTATTAGGTCCGCAATATCCATGTCCGCAATTATTGCGGACCCACTAAACGACAAAAAATCAACGTTTTTGGGACAAATTCGTAACCACTGGTTCGCAACTATTACGGATCCGGCCCAAAACCCATTTTCCTATGAAGGTGAACGCTTAAAGATTCAAGAAAAATGAGTTTTGGGCCGGATCCGTAATAATTACAGACCTGAGCTAAAAACTCTAAAATTTTGTCGTTTAATGGGTTCGCACTCCGCAATAATTGTGGACTTGAGTACTGTGGACCTGGGGACTTTAGGATAAAGTTCGGAGAGAAATTGTTAGGAAGTTAATTTGGTTGTGGAATATGGTCATTTGGGTCAATTTCCATTTATTTTATTTTTCTAAACTTGAGATCTTTTAACACTAATTTTTTTTTTTGTAAATTTAATAGTTTTAAAATAAATATAAATATTTTTATTTAATATGTACTTTCTTTTATGATACTTGATTTGTAATTGAATATATGAAACAATTTTATTTAAACCATTAAAAACGTGAATCACATCAAATTTTAGAGTATATTATACTTTTGGTCTCTATAGTTTGTTAATGACCGATTAGTCCTTTATCATGGTTGCTAACTAATATATACTATATTATAAAACATTTGACAAAAACTCTTAAAAACCATTCTTTATGCATGAAGTATTGTGTATTAATGCATATTATTTAAAGCTTCGTTTTGAATTCGTATAACTAACTGCAGATAAACATATCATTTTAAAACCACATCAACCGTTTTATATCAACTAATACAAATAAAAAACATTAAAATGAAGATGTATCTCGCTGCATTGTACGAGTATTGTTAAAAACCGTGAATATAAATAGTTTAGTTTATGGACCAAATCCAAAATCTGATAAAAAAAAGGGGGACAGTACTATTTTTTTTATTCCTACCACGTTTAATGAAACTCTGAAAAACACCATAATTTGCTTTCAATTATTTCAAGAATGAATGTTTTTAAATATCTCATTATATTATTTGTTTCATATTTTCATTTCTAGATATGTTTATGGGTGGGACGATCCGTTAGAACTGGCTCATCCGGCTTGTTGGAAATATGGACTTGGACAACCATCATCGAGAAAATGGATGGGCCTGGGTTTGTTCGTTATATTAACAGGTGGAAATGGACAATGTAAAAATAAATATGGACAGGCTCGCCCGACCCGTTTAAATTTTATAATTAATATTTTTTTTACCATTAATTAAAATTATAGTATTATACTACTATATTTTAAAGTTACTAGAAGCGTACTCGCGCAATGCAGCAAGACACATCGTGTTTTTAATATTTCATTTTATTCTTTATCTCAGTCGATGTTATAATATGGCTTTATGTGATTTTGAGAAAGCGATGATGTTTTTATTTTTGAATAAAAT
>NC_037529.1:4329149-4330826 GCF_001531365.2 Cynara cardunculus var. scolymus
TTTTAAGAGTTTTAGTCAAATGCTTTATAATATAGTATAGATATGTTATAGGATGAGAGTTGGAATTCTTTGGTTTTTCCTTGATCAAAATTTGTGATGTTTGAAATTGGTAGTAACATGATGGAGCCATGGAAATGTATTATTCATTTTCTGAAAGTCTGAATTTTGTTTTTCATTTATTTCTCCACTTGTTGAGATCCATGTGTCACTTTAATTACTTAAAATTTTAATTGCAACGGTGTTGTTCCTTTACTTTTTGGTTCCACATTTGTTAATCAATTGCCAATGATCAAGTTTATAGATTTATAAGAGTTACATCTTTTAAGCTCGTTAGCCCGTTGGCAAGCCCAACTCGTTAATAGGACGGGCAATGACAAGTTGTCAAGCCCAAAAAAAAGGATTTCGGTTTACAATATTAGACTCGCCAGGCAAAAAAAAATAATAGACCCGACCCGAACTCACAAATGATCACCTCTATTCATTTCCTCTATGTCAATAACCCACATTTTTCTTTAAGAAAAAAAGTTAAAGATGTAAAACATAATTCTAGTGTTTCATAAGTGTTCACAGTGAGGAACCGAGAGAGGAGTAGACCACGGTGGTTGGCGTCGATGGAGAAGAATGATCAACTGGAGGAGGTCGTTGGTCTTGAATGGAGTGGGTGAGACATTGTTGATGAAGCTGTTGGTGGAAGATGTGGTGTAGCATGGTAGTCGTAGGGAGGGGTAGACCACAGTGGTCCAACGATAAGTGGTGGCTTGCGATTGGAGATTGTTGCCGACGGCGAATGGAATCGAGGGGGCCAATGATGATGAAACGAGGTGGGAGGAAGAATTGCCACATACGAAATTGAGCACAATTTTGCAAAGAAATAGCCCATTTGTTTCTCGAGAAGAGATGGGAAACATCCAAAATCACACCAATACATTTTTTTTAAATCAAAAGAATGCACACTGATATCAAAAAGCTCACACACTGATATCATAAAGCTCACACATACGCATACGCATACGTACACGCATACGTGCACTATAGACCATCTTGAATGAAAAAACGAGAAGGAAACGGGGACTTCACCTGTAACACCCCCGTCCCGCATGGTCAAAGACGGGTGATGTCACAATTGGAATAAAACCAACATGTGTTATATAAAACAGAGCGGCTAATAAAATTTACCAAAAGATAATTACATAACCACAAACGGAGATAACGTATCTCAAAATACGGTCCCAAAATACCAGCATGTCTACATTAGTCATCAAAAGTTTAACAAAAATATGACTTAATGAGTTATCTTCAATATTGTCATCTCCGTAGCTCTCATCCCAAAATCCCTGCTAAGTCATATACCTGCCGAGGACAAGAAAATCTCGGCTGAGCTTAATGCTCAGTAAACGGATAATAATATAATAAAACAATGAATATGAGATAACAAGTTCAAAAACAATTGATGACGCCAAATGATAATCCAAAAGAAAGTCAAAATGCCCAAAAGCATATCAAGGGTCCGAAGACCAAACTGCATCACGAGGATGCGTTGTTCCCAAAGGATGATCAGTCCATTCAGGCACAAGTGAGGAAAGGGATGTGAGCACAACACAGCAATCCTCTCCGTGAATTTAACCACGGCCACAATTCAATATCCGATAACGGTTCCTAGGATCGATCCATACTTCC
>NC_037529.1:4331678-4332279 GCF_001531365.2 Cynara cardunculus var. scolymus
TTAACCTAAGCTTAATCATGCATTTTTACTCCTTTCGACATTTAACCGAACAATTGGTGTACGGTTAAACATTTACCCACAATCTAACCATATTGAAACTATATAATATACCCTTTTCATTTCTACATCAATATAACCAGTTCTAACATTCTAAACATCAAATATATTATAAATATGACAATATCAATCCGTAAACTTAGATATAAACACAGTTTATAAACCGATCTAAACAATCCTAAAATAAACACATTAATGAAACTGAATGAAACTTATACCTTTAAGAAGGGTTCGGAGAGTGGATTCCGAATATATAATTGTTGCTTCGATCCCCTTACTAACTTGACGTAAAATCTAGAGAGAAAACGACATTTTAGAGAGAGAGAATTGAGAGAGAGATTCGAGAGAGAATGAGGCACCGCCTCATATATATATATATATATATATATATATATTTATAAAAAAAATTTAAAACCTAACCGCCTCATATATATATATATATATAGGGTATATTTCTTTTACAACCTTGTGCATTTGTACAACCTTTGCAACCCAATTAATTGAGATATTTATAGAAATGATTGGAGTTCATTTATTATGATTT
>NC_037529.1:4332569-4340449 GCF_001531365.2 Cynara cardunculus var. scolymus
TTTATTAATTATGATTAATACTTTATATTAGGAAACAATTAATTGATTAAAAATTGAATGGTTGAGATGAGGGTTGTATAAGGTGTAGGAATGGCAAATGGTGTAGAATAACATCCCTCTATATATATATATGATAAATATAATAAGTTAGAAGTTTGGCGGTTTTAACCCTTCAAGTTAAATTCCCAACTTTACGTCAATATAGGTATAAACACATTTTGACGTAAAACTAGTCTAGGGTACAAATTGGTTAAGCATGGGTAAAAATATATCATGCATAATTCTACCAAAATTCTCTTAACCCAATTTGTACGAGTTAACGAAACACGGATATTATATCACCCCSTTCTAGCAGTCATCAAGCGCTACGTGTTTGATTAATTATGCCTCATTTAGTGCATCTTAGAACACCGTTACGCTCAAAATGCACGATTGTTTCGTCATGCAAGCGATCAAATTATAGGCTTAACCGGATAAAATAGTAAAGAAACCTGAACCTTTCAAGAACAAATATGGATTCGCTTTGTAATCGATCATACGAGTCTTCCCCTATATTTGTGCAACTTTGTCCTTAAAAACAACATTTGAGTGCTTATACAAAAAGCTCAAGTTAAATATGGACTCTACG
Source organism: Cynara cardunculus var. scolymus (assembly GCF_001531365.2). Taxonomy (NCBI): domain Eukaryota; kingdom Viridiplantae; phylum Streptophyta; class Magnoliopsida; order Asterales; family Asteraceae; genus Cynara; species Cynara cardunculus. The sequence continues at coordinate 4,333,198 of NC_037529.1, forward strand.
ACCACGAGAGCTGCGAAAGAGCAGTTAAGACACGAAAAAAACGTACGTTATGTGTTCTTACGGTCAACTCAACAATCGGAAAACTTTATTCGAGTAGAGTACACTGAACATTAAGTCGTAGACTCGAAGCACAAAGTGGGGTGTCAAATGGTTGTGTTTTTTTTTTTTTCCTGCATGAACTAAAGAAAATGCCGATAAATCAGATATGTGGAGGCCCTCTCGGAAGGGTTAGAATTGAAATTGCATCTCTGAAGAATATCCCAACGCGTCTAGATGACCAGCCATGGCCTTATTCATCGGAGGTGGACCGCACCTTAGAATCTGCACGATCAAAATGAATCATTTCAAGTCTACTTTTCTATCGTTTCTTTTTTTCCCGAAAACGTGCTCATACAACTTGAATTGTAAAGAAGCTCCGGAATGTTGACAAAATGTTTGAATCATACCTTGATATCGGATGCAGGTGCGGGACAATGGGCTTGGATCATTTCTTTTGATACGAAACCGACACCACCAGTCCATTCCTCTGGTGGCTGCAAAAGTATAAAGAAGGTAGGTTGTTTATCGATGGAGAGAAAGCGGCATGGGTATCACTCACAGCAGAATAAAACAATAAAATTTAAACATATAGAACGGTAGAAAAACAAGCTTTCTGGTTATACAAGTATACAACCCGGCTCGGCCTAGTTGGGTCACTAAGTGCCTCGGGGTGCATTTGGTATGCAGAATGGATGGACAGTGAGGTAGGCAGGTGAAAAAATTGTGCAAGGTTTTAGGGTTTTAATTTGACACGGGTAGTTTAGTAATTTACCAATTTTGTCTCATCTCCCTTCTTTTTGTTGCATCTAATTCGGTGTAACAAAAATAATGCATTTTTGTCCCACTCAATCATGTCGTGTCTCAATCTTAATGTCGCACCAAATGTGGAAAAAACAAGTTTTTTTCCTGTCATGTCCTTCATACCAAACGCATGAAACACCAGATCTTACGGTCTGAATCCATCTAGATGCCGTCAACTCTTGTGAGGCCCTAAAATGGAAGATCAGAAATTTGCCAAAAAATCATAGAGAAAGGGGATTTACATGAACTTCGCAGATAGATTGCAGGAAATAACATGTAGATTTACTCTTTTTGGGGTAGATGACAGGCATGCATGAATCCCACCCTCCCCAGATCCCATCTCCGAGTGGGATATGTTGGGTTAGTTTGTTTCGGTTTTTGGTTTACCATTCTACAAGGCAACATGAATATTTAATTTTACTTTGCTGGGAAAGAAGAAAAGTGAAGAACAAAATTTCATACTCTTGGCAACTACCAAACCAAAAAACCCGGTAAATCCCACACGAAGTTGAGTCTTGGGAGGATATGATATACCTACGTAGACCTTAGCAAAATGACCTAATTAACCTTCTATACTCGTTATTACAAGGATAAATGTATGTACTTCTCGGTCCATGACATGATTATTTTTTGTTATTGAAATACTGGGAAGCTTTAAACGAGCACTAGTCCCTTTTTTCGCATGATTTTAGAAGGTAATTATATAATGCAGTTTAAAATATCGTCTGGTAATTAAGTGTTGCACTTACCATGAGACAGTGCAGTAAATTGTGAAGAAAGAAAAGTAATACGATGTTTTTAGCAACAAAAATTATTTAAACACCAAGGGTCATTTAGCTATGGTCGGGCCTCCTAAGTCACTTGAACCACTCATCTTGTTACAACCTGACTTGAGTCTTGAATGATAAATAAACTAAGCACTACATTACAAAGGGTACAGGTGTAAGTTGGTCTATTTCTTAACTAAAACCCATCAGCCCTAATATCTTATAGACAAGTCGATCCAAGTCAGAATCCCAATCAACCCCAAAACATTGATGCTTGTACTTGTCACAGAAAGCAAGTCAATGGGATTGTGTAGCATTAGCAGAGTCTATAGATGGAAGGCTAGGCACAAATATAAAGAGAATGGTTGCAAGGCTTCAGCAGTGGTGGCAGAAGATTTGATACCAGACTATAAGGTTTGAGATGGGTTTGTAGCAAGAAAGTGTGTAACTAACAGCGGAAGGTGATGGGTTTGTGACAGTGTTGGTGATTCTGTGTGCAGCAGCAATGTGACTGTGAATTGATACAGTGAAACAAGAAATTGCAGCACAACTACCCAGGGGTAGCTCAACTGATAAGACCTTAGGTTTGCTCCCAGGTCACTAGTTCAAGTCCCCTCAGGGTCACTGGATACTGGAGGGTTTGCATGACCGTTAACTTCTGGGCCCTATGGGATTAGTCAAGGTGCAAGGAAGCTAGCCCGGACACCCAAGGTTACCAAAAACAAAATTGTAGCACAACTGCATCACAAGGCCCAATGAAACACAAGAACAAAAATAGCAACCACAAGTCACCAATTTTATCTCAATACCTGATTCAGTACATAGTACACATGGAAACGGCCAGGGTAATTACTTATAAGTCCATCCAGCTCTTCCTGAAAATTAATTAGCAAGTCAGTTACATTGACCAACATTAACCTCATATTCAATATTTAGATTCAGTATGGACCTTTCAATTGCTTGTCTAGGATCTATTCTGCTATCAAACAAACAATGAAACAAGTAATCTGAACCAGGTCCAGGTTTAACTAATATTCACATTCAATAAATGACCATGATTTGTATGTGCTTCTATTTGTATCCTATTGCTTAGTCTTCACTAGTTTTTTCCCCAAAAAAATTCATATCTGCCTCTCTTTCACACTTTTCACAAGCCGGAGAGGGCCCTTAATGGAAACAGCCGCTCTACTGGTAGAGGTCAGGTTTACGTACATCTTACCACCAGATCCCATCTCCGGGTTAGGATATGTTGTGTTTGTTTGGTTTTGTTCGGTTTAATAAGTGAACACAATATCCATTCATTCATTCATGCAAAACTAAAACATGTACTAAATGGCCAACGATACATGGCCTCAAGATAGTAAATATAGAAAGGCAAGCATACTTTCTTACCTTAAGAAGGATGTCATCATATGTGACATTAGCGTAGACAAGATGCACCTGGGTCTTATCCTTTGGGTTTTCTAGTATAGCTCTAGCAACCTAGATCAAAATCACAAAAAAATAAAATGTGATATTACCTCATATACAACCAGCCTATTTAAAAGCAAAGGCCTCAGACTTTATAAGATGCACTATTAAATAAACACCTGAAACATTGGCGTGATTCCAGATCCCCCAGCAATCATTCCAAACGCTCTCACTTGGCCAGGTTGATACTTGAAGCGCCCCTGGAATTATACGAGTTTTTAGTTAACGTCATATCTAGAAGCAGTAATAAGCCATATCAGTTGAGCAGCAAACAACTAAGGGAAATTTAATTAGAATTCAGTTAGCTTATCCACAAGAATTTCCAAACAACTCCATTACAAACTGCTTCCAGAGGACTTGTAAGGGAAATTAAATCATCGTCAAACATAATCTACATTTTTCACTAAATATCGGGGACTTTTTTACTCTTTTTACTGGGTGTTACGGAGACTATGAGATTAAAATGAATAAAAGCCTAATTCCTTTTCGGATATGAAATTTTCAAGCTTTTTCTCTTCTTTCCTATCACTCCATCCATTCTATAGCAAGTGTCCCCTGTAACTTTTGAAATCAAATGGACCATCTTCACTTCAAAATTGATTTGAATATATTTGATTTTTTTAGGACAAAAATTGATAACTAAAATTAGAAATCAACCACACAAGTATTGATCATTTCAACAAATAAAATTTCGGAATCAGAAATATGACTTCTTGTGGCATAGCCAGATAGCCTTAGCAAACTCCATCATATATCTTTGGACATAAATATATAGAAAAGCAATAATGAAATGACATACTCAAAGTATGAAAAATTCAGTCTTGCTAACAATCCACACAAAGTATAGATGATTAAAGAAATTACAATTGCTGGAGAGTGCATATACCTTAGGTCCCTTTACAGCCATATAGTCACCTTCACGCATCTCTCGGAAGTGGTGGGACATCCGACCTTGTGGGTACATCTACATATATGTACAGTATCATAACCATTTACACTAGAAGATTAAACACGAATAGATCGAATAAATGGAAGGTGTATGCAACTAATTGGAATCTTGATGTGTACCTTAATAACTAACTCAAAGTATCCCACATCAGTGTCCAGGGTGGTTGGGGTGTACGGCTTAATAACCTCTTCTCCTTGGCTATCTTTACCCCTGAAATACAAAACAAACACATCAATGAGATACTTGTAGGAAACAGATAGCTAACCTAAACACCCTCCACTTAAGAACAACAAAGATAAACTTTGTCGTTTGAGATCAAATATAGCACTTCCCATTGACAAACTTGATATGGATTTATTACCAATAATTTTCTATTTGTAGTGCTTTTCAAAAAAGTTTATTTTGATCATCATTTTCTCTCAACATTCTTAGAACTCGGATCAGTTCTGAAGTTGAAAAGTAACATGATTAATGTCAAAAGTCAAAGTGTCTCTTTCTTCAGGTAAAGGATTGATACAGATTATCAGTGAAGAAGATGCCAATATAAGATACCTGCAACTTATGTGCTGCCCAATAGGAAGTCCCAACACTGAAGTAGGTGTAGGAAGCTCAAATCTGAACTTGGCCACATTATGGCTAAGCTGCGTGCGTTTCACAAGCTTGAATTGCTTAAAACTTTCAGGATCGATGCACCCTGGTGATGACACAGAAATTTCTTGTTCAGTATTACCAATCCAGGTGGAAACCATGGAAACTAAAACCTTCAAAAATTAATTTTGCACAAGTTAAATTGTTCGACAGTAAAATACATTAAAAGGGCTGATTAAGAAAAAACTTGTTGAAGTTGTCTGTTGACAAACCTTTGGTTTTCTTCGAAGAATAAAAGTAGGCTGCAGTGGCAGCAACAACTACAACAGCAACAGCAAGGCCGACCTGGATCTCCTTCACTTGCAAGAAATCCATTGCTCGGCTAGGTGGTGAAGAATTGAATGGTCTTCTTATTTACTGAGATCAATCTTATCTGCAAGATGTCTCACCAAAATACAGAACATTAATGATACGATAAGAAGGTATATTATAGCAGTTTCATAGAATCTAGTTTCAGAAGAATCGTAAGAAAATTATGCTCTCCATAAACAATATATGCTGTTTCTTGTCCATTACCATTTCTAAACTAAATGGAAACATTCTTATAGAAAATTATATAAATAAATAATTGTAATCACATGGCAACAAATAACCTCATGAAGCTATAAGTTATATGCAAAAGTATGAGTTATGGCTGAGTTATTGAACATGTTTTAATGATTATGCAGGTACAACATACTAGGAAGGAATTGTGTGCACTTATTACTTTCGTCCACTATGATATGAAACACATAGAAAACAAACAAGCACATGTAGCGTATTGCAACAAACAAAAAGAAAAACTTCAAACTTTTAAGAAATAAGGTCTTGTGACTCAAAATCTCTTGTGTTACATATATGATCGCTTATAGTCTCAAAAATTGTATCATGGCTTTGTGCAAAAATCAAATAAGTGTGTACGGAATTACATTCATCAATGCATCACCTATATTGCCATATGTAACCCCTTGGGCTTTTGTGCTAACCAATCTATGAAACAGGGATCACAGAGAAATTTTCCAATATATGAACCTCCAATTCTATTCTGTATGATTTCCATCTTGTACCTTTTGGGTGGCAATAAGCATCCACAAACACAGCATGTACACATTACTGAAACTCATTCGCCTACGAGATTACCAATTTTAAGATCTACTATTAATTCCTATGAATGGATTTTGGAAATTCGAATCTTTTATTTCAATTTTGAATTCGTATGAATGGATTTTGGTGTCACTATTCAAAAGATCTACTATCATAGCAATTTCTGTAATAGTTCAATGAAATAACTATGTTAAAACTACAACCAAGTCAAATATCATCAAGTTTTGAACCTCATTTAAGCTAAGAAATCAAGTGTCAACTTTTTTTTTGCAGGGGATGGAAGCAAAAATGCATAGAAAGAGGCATGGGGTCCATCTTTCATTCATTCTATGCAATGCATTTCAACCTAATACCATATCCATGCTCATGAATTACGAATCAAAATTGATTTTTTTTCCCTTTTTATGGTTCCAACTTCCATCGAAACCATAATTACAAATCAAAATCATCTATTTCAATAAACCGACTAATTCACTTAATAACATCGTAAATTTTCAGAACAATATCAAAGAAACCTTACCTCAAATTTATCCGCCAGATACGCCCTGCACGTACACAAATCAAGAACAAAGGTTGATGTAGATCTGCGGAATAAAATAGGGTTTTAGAAAGTAGAAATGCAACATACCAGAGGGGTTGGTGGGGGTGGTAGGTAGGTAGGATGGGACGATAGGAGAGGAGTAGCCGGCCAATCAAGGTCAATGTTGGGGGGACTCTCGCTGGTCACATTTTAACGTAACCATCTCGATTTTAATAATTTATTTTATTATATTTATATTAATATCATAATACGATTTTATGTAATACTAAAATAAAATATATATTATAAAATTTTGAAAAATAAAATATTAAATTAAATATTTAAAAGTTTTTGTTTTTTATTTAATTTATATAATTTAATTTTTTATTATAATATAATTTAGATTTAATAATGAAGTAATTTATTTTTAGTTTAATAATATTTTTTTAGTATTTTGTTAAAATTTATTGATAATCCTAAATATATTTTAAATTTTTTATATTTAAAATGAGATACAAATCATTATTTAATTATGTTTATTTGCAGTTAGTTATACGAATTCAAACATGGAGCTTTAATAAGTTATACATACGTACAGTTTACTTAAAATATTGAACTTTATGTAATATGTATCAATAAACAATACTTATTGCATAAACAATGGTTTTAAAGAGTTTTTGTCAAGTGTTTTATAATATAACTAGAAAGGTACTCGCGCAATGCAGCGAGATACGTCTCGACTTTTTAATATTTCGTTTTATTATGTTCCTTGCCGATGTTATAATACGGTTTTATGTGGTTTCGAGAAAAACAAGAATGTTTTTATTTTTGCATAAAATATAAATTTGAAGACATCTTTAAAAAGTTAAAAAAAAATATTGATATTAATATCAAATTAACTATTTAAAAGTTCTTGTTTTGTTGTGTAGTTTCTTTACTTTAATTTTTTTATATAATTTAATTTAAGTTTAATAA
>NC_037529.1:4341270-4343634 GCF_001531365.2 Cynara cardunculus var. scolymus
TATAATTAAAAAATTGAATTAAAGAAATTACACTAAAACACAAGAACTTTAAAAAATGTTAATTTGATGCTGATATCAATATATTTTTTTTCAAAATTTTATAATATTTTTAAATTTATATTTTATTCAAAAATAAAAACATTATTCAKATATCAAATTGAACATTTAAAAAAAAACCAAATTACCACAATAAAAGTTGTTTTTTACTAATGCAAAAAAAATCAATTTAAAAAAAAAAAATTGATGCACAAAAAGTTTGATAGAGACCCCTAAATATTTAGTTTTTATTGCATCAATTAATTTTTTCTATTAAATTGATTTTTTTGCATTAGTAAAAAATAATTTTTATTGTGGTAATTTTGATTTTTTTTAAATGTTCAATTTGATATATGAATTATAATAAAAAAACGAGATTTGAAATAAAAAATAGATTTTATCATATTAATTTTTGGAAAAAAACAAATTTTAGTTATTTTTCTATAATTATTTTGCAAGTTGGTTCCCCAAAATAGAAATCAGGTGCAAGTTGGTTCCCCAAAATGACGATCTTGAAAGTTGGTTCCGCAAAATAGGAATTAGGTGAAAGTTGATTCCATTTTAGTGCAATTTTCCTTTCTCAAAACCACATAAAACCGTATTGTATCAACATAAAAAATGAATAAAACGAAATACTAAAATCAAGATGTATCTCGATGTATTGCACGAGTAACCTTCCAGTATTAGAAAAATACATATTGTTTTATTATTTTTGTGTTATTTTTTATTTCATACTTTTGGTTTTATATATTAGCATTTATTATATTATTATTATATTAATTTATCGTACATTATCTACATATTACTTTATATATATGTGTGTGTATATATATATATATATATATATAGACTTGGGATCACGTGAGATCAAGAGTTTTTCATGAGACTTGTAAGACCAATTCTCAATCTTTAGATTTAGATCTACAATCTGAACATTCATAATCACAAAATTGCCATGAGATTTTTCAATAATCACAAAATTGCCACCGTGTAACTTTAGACCAGATCATTAGCTTATAAAGTTGATCAAGTAAAATAATTTGGTCTCACGTGAACTCAACCCTATATATATACATACATATATATATATATATATATACACTATATTATAAAATATTTGACAAAAACTCTTAAAAACAATTTTTTATGCACGAAGTACTATTTATTAATGCACATTACTTAAATTTCAAGACTACAAGTAAATTATGCGTAAGTACAACTTATTAAAGCTTCATGTTTGAATTCGTGTAACTAACTGCAGATAAACATAATCTTAAAGGATAAATATCTCATTTTAATTATAAGATATCTTAAATATAATTAGGATAATTATTGAGTTCTAACAAAATACTTAATTATTGTCTTTAAAAACTATTTTATTAAATCAAAAATAAATTAATTCGTTTTTAAACTTCAATTAATTTATAATAAAAAATAGAATTAACTATTTTAGATAGTTAATTTGATACTAATATCGTTTTTTATAATATCTTTAAATTTATATTTTATTAAAAAAATATATTTTATTTTTCTCAAAAATCACGTTATAACGTCGATAGACCAAAAAATATAAAATGAAACATCAAAATCGAGATGTATATCGCTATATTATGCGAGTATCATTCTAGTATATATATATATATATATAGAGAGAGAGAGAGAGTTTATTTCAAATGCAATTCATCACATTTGTACGACCAATGCAACCCAATAAATTGAAATATTTATGAAAATGATGAGAGTTCATTTATTATGATTTAAATATTTATGGAAGATGAATAAGGTTCATTTATTATGATTAATATTTTATATTATGAAACAATCAAAACTTATATGAATATACATATTCATTAAATTAAATGGACGGTTGAAATTTAGTTGTATTGGTTGTACAAATGTAAATGATTATATAATAACTCACCTCTCTCTCTCTCTCTCTCTATATATATATATATATATATATATTATATTTATTTATTTACATGTTATTTTATATATTATCATATCATGTATACCACCTTCACTATTACTACTCTTCATTTTCTTCCTCTACTTCATTTCTATTTCTACCCTTCAAAATCCTTCTTTAGATATGCAATTTCATTTTAAATCAAACTTTTTTTATTAATTAATTTATAACTCATAATTGTTTATTGATTTAATTACTCTTTTTTTGTTTTATAATTTACAGATGTTGGTTGACTTCCAAACTCTATATTTTCACTTAATAGGTGGTGTTAAGGAATACAAAAGTGTACATTTTTTTACGTGTTAATTGTACTACGAATAATGTTATATTAGAATAAGTGAAAATATAATATAAATTAT
>NC_037529.1:4344102-4405123 GCF_001531365.2 Cynara cardunculus var. scolymus
AAAAAATAAATTACTTTATTATTAAATCTAAATTAACTTATAATAAAAAATTGAATTAAAAAAATTACACAAAAAACGAAAATTATTAAATAGTTAATTTTATACTAATACGATTTATTATTATTTTTAAATTTTAAGCTATCTTCAAATTTATATTTCATTTAAAAATAAAAACAGTGTCGCTTTCTCAAAACCACAAGAAACCGTATTATATCAATAAAGATATAATAAAAACTAAACATTAAAATGAAGATTTATCTCGTTGTATTGCACGATTACCCTAATATGTATATATTTAAATAAGAAAAATCAAATAATTATATAGGAGGAGATTAGAGGTGCCATTTGCAATGCTTAGGGTGTCATTAGGCTTTCTTAAAACAAATATGGTTATCGCGGCGCCACGAGACCTTGTTTCCGACCACCCAAGAAACCACCATCCCTTCATTCTTATGCCCTTTCTTATGTCAATCTGCATCCCAATTCCATCGTACAATCTCTTTATACACGATCAATTTGAGGATGGATTACTATAAGGTGCTCGGTTTGAGTAGGGACGCTACCAAAGACGAAATCAAAGAAGCATTTAGGGATATAGCAAAGAAATTCCACCCGGATAAGCACTCTGCATCTCCCAAATCCGTCAGGGATGGTGCCACCGTCCGATTTAAGCAGGCATCCGAGGCTTACGAGGTTTTAGTCGATGATCACAAGCGCGCTGATTATAATTTCCGTTCTAATTTTAGCAATCAGGGTGCTAGAAGTGGTTCCGGGTACGGGTATGGGTACGGATACACGTATGATAGCAGGAAGAACAACGATTACTATGGTAGCAAGAAGGCAACTGTTTCTAGGTTTCAGATTGCTCTTGGATACATAAACAGTCGTGCGTTTCTTCTCAATGTCGCTTTTGCTGGGTATTGCTATCTCTCTCGAACTCTATTTTTCATGTATATAGCGACTTTGAAATTGAATTGATTTCGCCCTTTTTCTGGATGAAATGATTTTTGTGGAGTTTTAATTCGTTTTGATAATAACAACTTCACAGAAAAACATCTAGCATAAACTTGTTTAGTAGCCCACTGTGGGCAACCAGAGTGGCTTAATGATACAGAAAGTGTGCTAGAAAGCTTCTTGGTCTTGAGGTATCTGTCATGATGAATAGTGTTTGTGGAAAAAGGCTCCCCACCCAACACATACGATCCATTGAGGGTAGACATAAATGGCTTGTGTATAGGAGCCTTATTCCACATTTACTATTCATCACTATTGATTCCCCCCAAACTCTTTTCCTGTGTTTGTAAGTGTATACACTATACACACATACTTCAATATGGAGCTCAACTTCTAAACTAATAGAGCAAAGAAGTTAAATGAGAGGTATTTCCTCTTGTAAAGCTTCAATATTTTAGGAAGAGGATAGTCGAATAGAGATGAGGGAGACCCTTGATCTATAAGTGAAAATGTTCATAAAAGATGGCGATGGTGTAGAGTTGGATGGAGTCTAGAGGCAACAACAAAGAGAAAAACTTGTGCTGTTATTTACATGCAAAAGGAAGCTTGTACACTTGTAGAATCGTATTAGCATGGTTTGGTTGATATAATGTATACTGACATTGATTAGAGAGGCATGATGTTCTACTTGACGGATGAGTGCAGAGAGTGAGGATTTCTAGTAGCGAATATAAAGTGTGTTCGAGATCATGTCCTTTATGCCAAGTGTTTTTAATGGCTTACTTAGATATGGATAAACTATCTTACGTATTGTTGCCTCAGTTTCTCCTCTACTATCTCCACCCAAACCTTCTCCCATACATCATCATTACGAAACCCATCCCTTAGCGTGTGGTCATTTCAGTGGCGATACAGGATTCCAACTTGGGGATGTAATACCATGACAAATATAACAAAATTTCGCGAATGCACCAAATATAAGAGTTAAAAAAGAATTTGGTGTGCATACCCAGAATACAACATAGGTCCACCACAGGGGCACACATCCACCCTAGCATTAATATTGATCACATTCATCTTATGCATATTGTGGCCCAAAATCTTACTTTGTAAATCTCATTAGTTCTCCACAACTTACCTTATAGCTTCATAGGGCTTCATAGGATTCTCGGTCACACAAATCCATAACATATTGCAGTTTATATGTGATGCCATTATGTATGATTAATATCTTCATTTATTATCTCCTTCCTTGTGTAATGTTCATCTCAAATATCTTAACTATGTTCTGGGCATGTTCACTAACTCTACCGCTTTCCCTATCAACTTGACGATTGTTCTAAATCATTAAATTAGAAGGTGTTCCCAACCTCGACTTTGGATTAGTAGTGCTCCTAAAAACATATACAATGTTTGACTGAGCTGTAGTTTATGGAGAGTCTCTAGGTAACTTAGGAGTAGAATCCTATTAAAAAGGAAAAAATTGCATTTCTTTATGACAATCCAAAACAGGTTGTGGTGCATTTATTTGGGATGGAGGGGTACATATTAAAGAAGTGAAGAACCAAACAAAGATATCTTTGATGGTCAATAATTGTTCTTTAAGAGACAACACTGCATGGAACATAAAGAACTATTGTTTTTAGCAAAAGAACACAAACATAACAGAGAAGATAATTAACAAACTGGACTCATAATCTGAAATCAAAACCACAGTAACATTAGAGGTGAAATTGTAAACGGAAGTTGAACTCAAATCCACAATTTTAGTCGCAAGTCAAATTCAAGGTTGGAAGATGGTTTCAAAGTCAGAACGATGCTTGTAAGTGCAAAATGGAAAGGAATCCAATTATATTTGTTGTTTATGGTCTAGTAAAGTTGCATAGATAGTGTATCTCACATGAAGTTACTACTATATATCTTTTCTGCAAATTCTAAGACCATGAAGGCATGCATGATGTTCGTCTTAACTTAATTGGACTCGGTTGTTTCCCAAATGCTGGTTTTCTGATGAAGAAACATCCTGCAGGGCTATATTGAGTGGTCTAGCTGTCGTTGAAATAGGCAGAGATGCAATCTGGAAGATGCAGAATCCAGGTGTATGTTACTTGTCCTTTGCGACTATGTTTCGAAATTTTGCATTTACGGCTCATAAGTGACAATCGTACTGCCTTAAATTTTACTCAGGATGAGAATTGCAACATATGGATGCATTTAATGCTTTTCCATTATTTTTGCAACTTTTTTGGTTGTCAATAGTTGAAACGTTCAACAGTCGTTTATTTTTACCCATAGTTTTGCATATGGTTTAGTCATCGATTGTTGACCGGAACATTTCTTAAACCGAATTGCAAGGATTTGACCCTATACACATGGTTTGCTAATGTTTGGCCATTAGTCAATATCTAAAATACTCTTTGATCATATCAAGATAGAAAATGTTGTGGACCCAAATCAACATCAATGATTTCTAATGATCACAATGTGCAAAACAAATGATTTTAGAATGAATTTTTTTGAAATAAAGTGATGTGTTGGCCATTAGAGCTTTAATGTTGTTATCAGTCATGGGAGATAAAAGAAACAAACTGTTCTTTAGTTTTAAGTTGATTTCTGTTTCATATGGCTGTGCTTCTATATATGTGAGAGGGAGAAAATGAATGAGCTTCTAAGAAGCAATCATGATGCTATCCGTGGTTGAGAGTAATATTTGACCGTTCCTTATTGTTTTCATATCTGCAGAAATCGTTTGAAGAAGCAATGGAATCTATACAGAAGACAAAAACGGTTAAGGAAAAGGAATAACGGGGCGCCACACTTTCCAGGTTGTATGGAAGTACCATGGATGAATACACAATTCAACAGTGCTGAAATGTGAGTTCCTGACTTCCTGTGCTTTATCTCTGGGGCAATGCTGTTTAGATTTCTACTTCCAAGTTGATCCCACCTACGGGTGGGATATACCGGACTCCTTTGGTTTGGTTTTACCTTTTGGAGTCGAGTATGGCGAAAATGACATCTTACATGTTTTTCTGTCCCCCCTTTTTGTTACCTGATCATGTAGAACTGTTGCAATGCTGCAGAGTGTAGATACAAGAGTAGTATATAATCAGAGAGATAGAAACTCAAGCCAAAAGGAGTTCTGTTGTTTGCAAAGAAGAAGCCAATTCAGAGTCATTCATCCCGTAATAAGGAAGTCATGGCTAAACAAACATCTGGATGATGTTTCATATACAAAATGAAATAAACACCAATACTAGCTACAATCATGAACTTTTGTCCGATAGCTGGTTTGTTCATGTTGGTTTTGGTTTATTGCGTATATTCCCTTCATGAATCTAGTCTTTTCGATTGCTTTTCAGCGATGATGACTGTACTTTCTTGAACTGACCAAAGAGTTACGATTTCGAAGCTCTTTTAGGATACTGTATAATTCGAAAAAAGTTGCATCAATTTATCCAATGCTTGAGGATAGAATTTTCTTGCAAATAGGTAACACGGTCGTCTACTTCCATTCCACATGCATTCTTTAATCATCTTTGTTTTCTGCACAACCAATAATAAGTCACTGAAAGGGTACTCCTTGGGTTGAGTTCTAGTGAGACCAGCTGTGAAGGTACAGCAACACGCTGAACCTCACAGCAAAAACACCGTGAAGGTTATCAACATCTTTTTGTACCTTCATCGTGTTTTGCTGTGAATGTTCAATGTTATTTGATGGTCTCATATAATCCAAGGTCGGTACTGCTTTTCACACAATAACAATAATAAGATAGGAATATGCCATGATGGGATTGGTCTTTACCCCCTAAGCCGGGTATTATTCCTATTTTCCCTCCCGCAGGAGTATACAATGACAACTTCCGGACACTCATGCCCGATTGCCAATTTCTTAAGCTTTCTTCTTAAGAAATTATGAGTTGAGAGTTRACTCAGCAAGACTCGCACCCGACTTTGGAAAAAGTGTTATGAGACAAATTAAGTGATCAAGTGTTGTACCTTTTCATCACTTGTGACATGTAGGCTATAATCAAGGGCCTGAAGAACAGAAGGTGTATTAATTGGCTGAATGATGAGTTGTGAGAATTAAATGAAACAACATACAGAAAACAGAATAATGTACGTATACCGTAATGTTCTTTAGAAACTCATTTGTAACATCGTGCGGCCAATATGATTTTGGATGCCACTTTCCTTCCGACCAATCTACATACGTCACAGACCAATTGGCTATTCCACCAGATTCAACCATCTGAGAAAAGGATATAGACAAGTAGATTAGCAAACTAGTCATGGAATTGAAGTAAAGAAAACAGGAGTTCTCAGATGCAGACATGGAAAAGTGTCGGGAGATAATGCTCATCGGGGTAGCAATGGATTCCGTCCATACCTGGCTGTTAGATTCAAGAAACAAAAGATTATTCACTGGATCTTCATATATGAATATGAACTGGATCAGAATCCAACAACCTAAATTTGGTTCTCTAGGTATTCATAATCATTCATTAAGCAAAAATTCAGTGAATACGAACTTACTCTGCAGTAAAGCCGAAACTTCCTGTAGTAAAGACTGTCGGCCATAACTAGTATAGCATGCTGCCGCTTCAAAGTGAACCACTACAGATATACGTATAAAGCTAGGATCATGTTCCATAGAAAACTAGAACGACTGTATCAATTGACAAAAAAATCGACTACAGAACGTAAGAGTCCAACTTCAGTAGACCAAATCATGTAGGTAAGGTTTAGGGGCTGTTTGGTTGGTTTTCCATTAAGTCCTATATGAATAAAGGTGTCGGTGTGGATTAATCTGTCTGTATAGATTGTGAAGGGTTTTTGTTTGAGAGGGTTTTTTCATAGATGAAGGAGCGTGCTTTTTAATGGGGAAGGACAAGTTTGGAAAAACTTGATTTTCTGCATAAAGCTCCCCCTGGAAACTTACATTTTCTATAAAATTAAGCAACTACCAAACAATCATGTATAGCTGACTGAATAAGTTGCAAGTCCCATTAAGCTCATTAAGTTGCTAACAAAAGAGTTTGACTGATTATAGCTAACAAAACGAACTCAAGAAGTCAATTTACTATTTCTCATATGCCCATAAACGAAAATAGTTGAAAAGATATGGTCTGTGACTGTAGATAGATTGATAATGTTACAAAAGTGTATATGATTGAACAATACCTGTGAACCCTTGCGGAAATCCTTGTATTCAACTTCAGGCAACATATGTTCCGAGTACCTACCACCTCCGTGTGGACCTGGATCATCAAAACTACACACGAAAGATAAACAGAGAAGAGAAGGGAAAGAATTAGAAGTATGGCATGCATCTAAACTAATAAAAGAAAAATAATATATATATACAGGGAAATGTTCAAACGAGAACGCTAACTATTTAAGAAAACAAGAAAAAAGTCGTTAACGTACAAAATCACATGTGATTTTACATTAACGTCAAAAAAATGGAAGCTGACGACTTTTGAACCTATATGATTTCTACGTGAATGTATGTGTGTGTGTGTGTGAATCATGTATGATTTTGTACGTGAATCATATATGATTTTCTAAATTAACGACATTCATCTTGTTTTCTTAAATAGTTAGCGTTCTCATTTGAATCTGCCTCTCTCTCTCTCTCTCTCTCTCTCTCTATATATATATATATATATATATATGGTATGCATCTTAACTAATAAGAGAAAAATAATATATATATATATATATATTGCTAGAAAGGTACAATGTTTTTACCAGTCAAGGAAACTAACGTTCGTAAGTATTAGGTAGTTGTACACGTAATCAAAGTTATGCAATGGTACACAGCTGCAATAAAATTAGAAGACTTTTGTCAAAAAATGATGTTCAGTGTAGAATTTGGGGAAATGTTGATTACCAGCAATCCCAACCGGCCCCACATAGAACCCACCTCCAAGGACACCAATGTGATGGGAAATTTTTTGGCCCACTCAGCGGCTGATGCTAGCGGAGGGCCCTAAATCCCAGGACCTGTCTTGTATTTGGGCAAAGTCACCCCACCCCTTTGTCAACTGAGCTACACGCCAGAGGCGATGTTCAGTGTAGAATACCTGAGTTACTAGTAACCACTACCATATTGTTGGATTACCTGTCAGATAACAAAACAAATTGCTGGTTATCTGGATCTTCAAGTGCATTTGTCAAGAGTCTCCTCTCTGCATCAACCATGGATATTTTTCCCCAAGCAACCTACCAATCAGATAGTGAAAGCAAGTATCTTTTATAAATTGTTAGTTATGTTAAATCTCTGCTAAGATTCTGTTACGGATGTTATATTTTATTTTTCTTGTTATGTACGTAATGTACTGTTTGCATACTGAAAACCTAGTTGTGAAACATTGAAATATGTCCTCTAGAGGTTTATTGTCATCAGATGTAAAGAGAGTACACAAAGTGAACCCTAGAAAACAATATACCTAAATTTCTGTAACGAATATCTACCTTCTCACTCCGTATATCCCGACCAACAAAGTATGGACTCACACGTGCAGGTTGCTCTCGTGAGGCATGCACATAAACAGTGAATCTACCATCGTAGCCCTGTAAAAGATGAAAGCTCAAGAAAAGATGACATTCACATGCGCATAACAAAAAAAGTAGTTAATTTTGGATGGCAGCTCACTTGAAAGAACTTGTCCCATAGTGTTTCAAAAGGTAACAAACCAGGAGTCAAGAACATGAAAGCTATTTTTGGGTTCTTTGATTGAACAGGAGATGACATCAAAATTTCTCTGATGACCACTTGGGATGCAATCTCTTCATCAGTTAATTCTCGGGAAGGAACAGTTGGCACCTGATCATACTTGAAACAACTATCGGAGAAAAAGATATGGCAGGCTGCAGAGTTCCTGGGCCAGTATTTATAGACTCCAATCACAAAAATGCTTACTAAACACAAAAAGACAATAACACAGTTTGGTCTTTTAAGATGTGGTCGCTGCCGAGAACCAGATACTGTAAGAAAATCTTTTATGCCTGTGTGCCATGCTCTAGCTGTCTTCATTTAGAATGAAGGCATCACCAGTATTGCGATACTTGAAAGTGTAGTTCTATTAAGAATCCTGAGAAACTATAGCATTAGATCATAAAGGAATCATAATTCTTCTGATTAGATCTAGAAATTTTGTTGGAATTCTATGAAAGAGTCTCGAGAGCCAGGATGAATGCCTATTGCAACCACATCATTTCAGCATCTGAAATACACAGTATAAAGAATCAAAATTTGGAAGTTTTGATAGTGTCATCATGCAATCAGACACAATGTAATGTGAACCAAGAACCACAAAACCAATATCCCATCATAAGTTGCACCATCCAAACCTCAACAAAACCCAGCAAAAACAGCAAAAGAACCAACCCCAGACACATTCAAAGAACAATAGATGCATTTGCATTCAACATATCTCAAGATTGAAAGAAGAACTGACCAAAATATCAGATGAAACCAGTCTCCAAGAAAGGTTTAACAGGTCCAGGCTGCCCAAAGATTCACCACTTATAACTCAAGATATGAAGCAACAATTTATGTGGAACAGTTTACTTCAGAAATTATACAATCAGTCTTTCTTGTCATCGATTCTATAAGCAATATCGTGCCAAGAAGATTAAACAGTAAAATCCAAGTGTTTTTTTGGATAAGATCCAAACATGTAACCTCTGGTTCTAAGATAAAGATGTAAGCATGTAGATTGAGCAACACAAAGATGAATATGATACCTGTCGAATTACGATTTTAGACAGCAATCAGAAAGATGAATATGTTGGTGAATGATGGAACTGGTGGCAGAAAAGCGATGGCAGCTTTGGGTTTGCCGTCGCTCGATTAAGTCGAGAGAGATTGAGAATTTTGTATCTGGACTTTTATACAACCTGTGACTGATCTTCACCTGAGTGGAAGTCACTTTCATCACTAACATGGGTAAATAGAGTAACGTGACACTTGTAGGGCTCCCACTTTCCACTACTTCCATATACAATGATGCTTTCTTCACTTTTCAGTAAATACGTTTTAGGCCATTGTATTTAACCATTTGTACGTATATATACACACATATACATACATACATACATACATACATACATACATACATACATACATACATACACGTACGTATATATATATATATATACACACACACACATATTAAACCCTCTTCTGTCATGTATCTCTGGCCAAGAAACATATTGCAGCACCACCGTCCACCGATCTCATTTTTCGGAGAGGGATCATGGCTTGAAATTCCACCGGCACTGACTTCCTTCATCGACAAAACGAAACCCTGAATCCATCTTCTTCTTGTTCATCTGTTCAAAACAATACCCTACCAGAACGTGTCCAGCGGAGAAGAAGACGATGCGATGACTACATAATTTTGGTTTTTCATTGCTACGGAGACAGATTTGCGAATTGTAACATTACATACATTTTCTATCTAGAATGATTAATTGGTTAAAATAAAATATAATTGTTTCGTAACCGTGTATAATGAAATTAGGACTCTTAGTTCACCTCTTAATGATTCAGAGGTTGCCTCTTAATGAAACTATTAAGAGGTCAACAGAACTCGGGAATTTTTTCAATTAGCGACACCATTTGACTATAGGAAAAAATTATAATTTTTTTCCCAAACAATGGTACCATTTGACTAAGAAAATGACAATAACAAGATTCGAACTAAGGTATGTGATGAAATAAAAGTCTTGCAAACCAATTCTACCAAATAAAACTTGTTATCATTGTAGTTTTAATATACATACCATGACACATAACAAATTAATACGGTTACACCTTTCACGAACCTAAGTTTTTTTTACCTTTTGATAGAAGAATAATACGGTGCCACGGTATGTACCATTATAGGTCTGTCTCTGCTCTTACTCTCTATCTAGATATTTGATTTTTATCGTTTAGTTTTTAATATATTTAATTTAATTTAAATTATTTAATATTATTGACTTGATAAATAATAATACAAAATATATGTTTATGTATGATATATAAATTTATCTTCATAAGTCATGTGTTAAAAATCGTTATGACCTCGTCATGGCAACAAGACCGGTCCTAAGATTTTTGATGCCCTGTGCGAAAATAATAAAAAATGCCCCTAAACTTATTTTTTTTAAGCCAATGAAACAACGAAACATGTGATTTTTTAAAGAGTTTAGAACCTATGTAAGCTAAGTATCTCATCTTGATGTTGATTTTTATTAATTATATAATTAAAAAAATACAATTGGGGGGAGGGGATAAAAACCAAAACATCGAATACAAAATATAAAATGATAAATCATGGATTAAGATCGTGCTTCATTCTTTTCCAGTTTTGCCCTTTCCAAATTGAAATTAGCAAAATAAAAACTTTATTTCAATATATGGAACTTAAAAAACAAGAAAAACTGTAATTAGTTTTTAACTAAAATAGTAAATTACATCCAAATTGCTGTCATAGTAAGCAAAAAGTATAACTCAAAAGTTACAGGTCTAACGACGAAAGGCTAATCGCTTATCTGTTAGCATCTTAATAAGTTTAATGGAACTAACAACTTATTCCCTCAACTATGCATGACTGTTTCGTAGTGGCTTAATGATATAAAAAGTGRCTTATCTAGTAAGTTTCTAGGGGGAGCTTTATATAGAAACCCAATTTTTTTTTTCAAACATGTCTCTTCCAACTAAAAAACGATCCTTACATCTGCCAAAAAAATCTATCAAACGAAAACTTTTCCAACTTATACAAATAGATTAATTTGTACAGACAACTTTATTCATACAAACAAAAACTTTTCCAACTTTCACCAACGATGTGCATTCAGTATTCATCATTATTAGGCCTTGCGCCTGTTTTTATAGTTAAAACTCAGTTGTCTATTTCTCAAATTATTAAAACCTAAACTAGTAATAAATGACAATTTGATGCCCCTTTAGGCTTTGATGCCTTGTGCGGCCGCACGGGGCCAGGGCCGGCCCTGCATGGCAATTAAGGTTTGAGATTTGTTATTGCCGCCATGTCACCCCTCACGTCATCACCATTAAAAACCTTGCAAACTATATGTTTAAGAGAGATTAACATTTATCAAATGTATAAATTAATTTAATAATATAATCAACTTTTAAGTCTTCAAAATAAAGAAGTCGTTGGAGTTTAATGTAATTTCTCTTTGGAGATCTTGATTTACCAGTGTTGAAAAAACACTAAAAATTCTAATTCAATCTTGAAACATTCCATGATTTTACATTATTTAATTATACAAAGAGCTCTGAAATCTGAAGCCTTACTATGAACAACATTTCATCCTCAATGTATCAACAAGCTCCAAGTATCAAATTATATAATGAGATCAAAAAAGAGAACAAAATCTAAACTTCTACTACAAGTGAATTCTTCATTGTATGTATGTAGATGGATCAATTTTATATAGATGTTTAAAAGAATCACCTGTGTCAGTTTGTCTTCTGTTTATCTGGTTTTGAAGGGCTTACGAGCAACCTAAATGTCCAGACTGCCAATAGAGTAGCCTCCATGGGGGCAAGCCAATAAACGACTATATGCTCCTTCGACTTGTGAACACCAAGAGCATACGCCCACCCAATTACCTACAAATTTAAAAGTCGAAGGTTTCAATTTGAAAAGATCAAGAAAACGCTACATATAAAGATTTTCTTCAGAAACCTTCCAAAGCCAATCACTTGGACACTTAACCATCTAACTTATTTAAACAATCACTCTAATTAATGTTATACAAAAGGGTATGGTGTCATCGTATGGAGCGCCCCCATCATATATTGGTCCCACAACCATCATGAGAAAGGTAAATCGTGTGCCCTAGAGGGAAGATGGGTGGTGCATGGAGTCGAACCCATACCTCCCACTCATTCTGCAAGGATTCCCACCTGCTTACCCGCTAGGCTAATGTCGTGGGGACCATTCTAGTTCATGGACTTGTTCAATTGATAGAAAATGCATCAAGAATGGGTGTAGGTCCGGTCTATGTACATCTTGCTTTTCAGACCCTACCTCTGTGTGGGATATACCACTATACCAGGTCGTTTTGGTTTGATTTGCCTAGGTGGCTAATATAAAGAGTAAGGGTTTCTTTTTTAGCAACTTAATGAGCTTAATGCGACTCTCAACTTATTTGATCAGCTATACATGTCCCTTTTGTAGTTTCTTAATGATATAGAAAGTGACTTGTTCACTAAGCTTCTAGGGGGAGCTTTATGCATAAAGCCAAGATTTTTCCAAACTTGCGCCTCCCAATTAAAAAACAAGCTTCTTTCATCTATGAAAAAACCCTCCAAACAAAAACCTTCTCGATCTATATACACAAATTATCCACACAAACAACTTTATTCATACAGGATTTAGAAAACAACTAAACAGCTCCTAGAACTTCTTGTACTCGATACTATAGCTACCAAGTAAATATTTTTTTTTACCAAGTCAACCTACCTTAACTTCGAGTTTTTCATTAAACAGATGTAACAAAAGGAGAAAGAAAGCGAAATTGAAGTGTCGAATGGGGATACTTACAGCAGCTGGATTCATGCATCCACCGGTTAAATCTGATCCTAATATATGAAGTGTGTGTTTTAAGATGCTATTAATCCAAGTCTTCCTGAAGAAACTGCCCTGGAGGTTTCTATCAAGACCGAGTGTGATCAGCACTTGTGAGAATGTCAATAACCCTTCTGTTAGTGCACCTTGATGGAGGTTGATCACCAACTCTGGCCCACGCCATATTGCGGGAAAAGTCACAAGGATAAGCCTCACACTGATGATTGATCCAAACACCTGATCATTAGACAAAATGAGTGCAAAGTGAGAAAATTTGAATCTAACTGTTAAAATAATTGGAAGATATGATCAACTAGATGAGCTTATAGCCAATTTGCAGAAATCATTATAAGAGTTAAAATTGCAGACTCTGTACATTATTTACAATTCATTCAGGATAACACTGTTCCTATGTGTGTGTGTGTATACCTATACGTGTATGTGTGTGTATATATATAAATATACACACATTGATGTCCTTGAACAGTTGCTCCTGCCAAATAAAGCTAAGTTGATCATATATGTGTATCTCTCTCTCTCTCTMTATATATATATATGAATGTAAGCGAAGGATTGTGTGAGAAGAAGAGTTAAGATGAGAAGCTTAAGAAGGGATTTGGACCCTTGATCACCTTTAATCTCAAACCCACCCATGAATCACGCTTGATACGGGGATTATTCTGGTGCATCTCATCCTAATGTGCATCCAAGGGTGTAGATCCCTTCTTACACTTCTCACCTTAACTCTCCTTCTTACCGGAACCCAATCCTATGAATGTATGTATGTTGGCATTCAATTAAGTGACACTGCATGTCAAATGAGGGTTTTTAGACATTAATCCTCTAATCAAGCTTTTTCTTAGTCCTCATGAGAAGTCCAATACATCCATGTATTTCCGAACATGGGGAAATTGTCAACAAAATAAATAAAACCAAAAAATTGTAGACGGGGGATTCAACTTAGTACAATGAATGCAACAAAACCCTTCTTCCGTTGATTGGTGATTTCCTTAGATAATAAGCAACTTCATACCACTTGTAAGGCTAAGTTCGGCTAACTAGCTTATAAGCTAGCTGGTAGCTGATAACAAGCCGATAAACTAGTCATGTTTGGTAAAAACTAGTTGATAAGCTAAATGACAATGTAAAATGACCTAAAAAGACATGTTGAAGAATTAATTGGAAAAGTATTAGGGTCATAATTCCAAAAGATTGTAAAAAAAAGCCCTAGAGCTTATTGAAGTAGCCTTTCATAAAGCTAGCTTATCAGCCAGTTTATAGCTTACCAAACGGGGATTTCTAATAAGCTCAAAAACAATAACCTAGCTTGTAGTTTCTGAACATGGCCAAAAACCATCATTTTTTCAGGATGAGGACCCGAATAGTGTTCCTATGAAGACAATATATTAACAGAAATTGGATGACATTAAGAAAGCACTTTTTTTGACTTGAGTATCCAAACAGGTTTAAATTTGAAGTATGCCGACATAATATAAGAAATTTTTTAGAAATCTTGACTTGGCCAAAACCGTTCTTTAATGAATCTTGAAGCTTTGTGGTTCTATCATGGTCCATTCAGATGGATGCTTCCAAGCATTTGTTTTAAAGCTCACAACCCTCTCTTTTTCATAAAATCCCACACAAAGTAACATTTGTGGGTTGGGATCCAGTGAAAACAACCTATTTTCGTGAAAACATGAGAAGCGTGAAGGTACCATTATATTGTGTGATCGTGAGAACTGTGAAGATACTTTGTTACTGTGTGAAGGTTACAACGTTCACAGAATACAATGCAATGGTGATGTGAAAGTTGTAACTTTCACAGAATATAACGTAACATTCACACAATATAAAGGTATCTTCACTTGTTCTCACCTTCTCATAAAACTGAAAATTCCTCACTTGGTCCTAACTCATCGTCATGTTATGAACTAGAAGCAGGTGGGCAAGCATCAGAAGCACACCAATAGATACGACAATTACAGCATAACTTTATACAGACTCTGATCCAAGAACGGAAGAAGTGTTCAGTAAGCCCACTTTCTTATGCTTTTCTGGTCTCAACCCCTCTTCTAAATTCACAAAATTACTACATTCATTCAGCCTTTTTGGTATAAGAAAGAAATGGTGCAGCACAGCATTATTGATACTATAATATGTTTGTTTTCTGTGTTTTTGCAATAAACTAGTAATCAGGATGTCAATCAGAACCAGAATAAAGACTATAATCAAGCCCTATCAACAGATCCATTAAAACGGAAGCAAAAAGATTATAAACCCGGTCTCTAATCCTAAAACATAACAAAAGATAACCACAAGGGTGGTGTCTGATTGGTTTGAGCTTGACTCCAAAGGTCAAAAGTACCAGGAGGTTTCAGGTTCAAATCCAAGGAGGAATAAAAATCCCCTTGTGGCCATGGAGGTTCAAATGCAGTGACTCCGGGCTATATGCAATGCAGGTGGTCGAATATAAAAGAAATTTAATCATAATCAACAAGCCTATTCGATAATGAAAGAGATATAAAAGAGAATATAGACACATAGCACGTTCAAAATCATACTTCTATCAAATTAATCCAAAATAACCATTATAAAACTCACAAAACCAACCTAAATAAATCTCTGCAAATCAGACAGTAAATCTAATTACTGCAAGCCCAATAGAGATGCAAGCAATTAGCACTAGGGAGCTCACAATGTCTAACCTAGATCAGAAAATGCATAGTCATCAGAAACATATACTTGAATAAACAGATTCAAGCACAGATTGAATCAACCTGAATCAATATCAAGAAAACGTATATATGCTCAAAAACAATGGCAATTGATCTGATTGGCAGAACCCAATTCATATCTCATAAATGAAGCAAAAAAATCAAACGTGTTGAAGCAGAAACTTAAAAATTTTGCAACAAACCTGAAAGGGGATTCTTCCGATATTGAAAAGGAAGGAGGCAAAATTTCCAGTGATGGCGGAGGTAAAGACAACAATGGGATTGTAAGCCCCACCATTTGTGAGCTTAACCAAATAAGCAAATAAGAACATGTTGAAAACGGAGAGAGAAGATCTAAGGAATTCAGAAGCATAGCCATCATGCCTCAACCCTAAAACACCGTTAACAATCCATCTGATGATAACGGCTGCCCAAACCCACATGAAAGACAATATCGTATCTGTTACCATCAGCCGCACCATTCTCGCCATGTTCCAAGGATTTTTGGTGGGTATATGTGTCTCGATTTCTCAACCCTTTTCCCAAAATGGTTTCGATTCGATGATTTGTGTGTTGTTTCAGTAACTTGTGTTGATTAGATTGACGAATTGTCATATGAAGGATTGTGGGAAAGATGAAATGGCGAGATTACATCCACGGAGAAGCACATTGCTGTTATCCCGTTTTCAGAAAATTGCTAAATTCAACGAGAAGTAGTCATCATTTTCCATTTCTAAGATCAGCATGAATTTACCTCCCAAGAACTTGTCAAATTAGTCATTCAAAGAGGTCGATCACAAGATCTCCAAAATCTATTTTATATATATATATATATATATATATATATATATATATATATATTATTTTTAATAGGAAAAATACATGTGTAAAATGACCAAAATGCCCTTGAGTTAAATGGGTTAACGGATATTTAACTCCGCAATGGAAGGGACCGTTGCCATAAAGGCAGCTCCAACCTTCACACAAAAAAAAAACACCAAATAGGTGGGCCCATAAACACCAAAAAGAACTCTAACTCCAACCTTTTGTCGTCCTTCCACGGCAAATTTGCCGTTCATTCCCTTCCTCCGGCAAAACTTTGATGTTTTTGGCGTATGATTGGATCCAAGAGAACGGCAAAATTAAGGTTTTGCCGTTCGATTGAAGTTTCTCTAAGAAATTGAATACTGCACATACCATATCCAAACTTAATAAAGTATGACGTTAGTCGTAATCTTGGACATAAGCATAATTCACTCTTAATATTATTTATAATATAAATACACATATAATATTGATATTTATAATTAATAATATTTAGGTCTATTCATAATAAATGATATATAAAATAGTTTATCATGTTTTCAATATATTTATTTGAACTTTTCTTTAATAAGATATCACAACATTATACGTAACTGTTTGATCAAACGCTTTTGGTTCTTCGTGTTTTTTATTTAAAAAGTAGGACGAATAAATATATATATATATATAAAAGAAAAAAAGTCAAAATATTATTTTTGAAGCCTATAAAATTATTTATTGAAGCCTATAAAATTATTTATTTTTTTATAAATAATATATTAAATATATCTGAACGAGGCTTTATGTTTTCTAAATCTAAAAGACTGTCAAATTCTCCATCCCCATCCTTGTTTTTTAACTTCTAGGAACGGGAATTGCAAGAAATCCCCGGCCCCACCGAGGGTTTTCCGATTGGTTCGGATCTCATTCTCATGCCTAATAATATTATACGTTGCTTTTGAATGAAACCATCGTGTGGTTTGGTATTCATTCTTCGCAAGGCTTTAACATTCGTTTTCAGTAATTCATCAAAATAGCAGGTCGATTACGTTCAACGTAAAAGGGTAAATTGGTAATTTTACTCTACCGACCGTCTATATTTTTTAAGAGCCAAAACTAGCAAATCCTATTGAACGCACGAAATAATACTGCCTTGGATTTGAAATTTATTGCTCTAAAAAACGAATTTCCAAGAAACCAAAATTTTCTCAAACTATTACAATATATTTTATGCCAAAAAAAACATAAAATAAACGTTTTATTCCTGAAAATCATACGTTCTATCTTCCTATTGAAATCTTGTCGACTTACATTCAATTTGGTTGATTCCTTCTTCGTTACGGAAATCCGAATCTTGACGATTAACTAGAAATTGTGGCTCGTTTTTTACTCCGTTGTTGCCTTTTAAATCTTTATCGGTCTCGGTCGTTGAACAACTGTGATTCTTATGCACGTGTGACAACGTGGCGTCCCTTTTAAGTAAGATGCTTGGTTGCCTGTCGAACTTCCCTTTTGGGGAACGGAAAGATTCGCCAAAGCTTCGTGTGATGGATCCGATGGTTGAAGGATCATCGTCTTCAACCGTCACCCACTCTCGGAAATTGATAGGGGGTGGCAATTTGGTACAAAATACATCCTTAAGATTCTTCCAAAGCCCTTCGTTGAACGGATTTTTCTTCTTGTCATATCGATACCGAAAGTTTTCGTACGTTGTCTGCAATATACGACACAAAAAGTAACACTTTTCAGACAATTTTAAATTAGAGCTATGGGTTCACCATTTTCATTCTTAGATACGTGTGAAACTCCTTCATATTACTCTCTAATAGACATAATGAGTGTTCCAACATATATAATGGATAAATAAACCATGTCTAGCCGATGAAGGACTCCAATACACACAGACTCAGTATACACCCCCTCTAACGAACACTAGATGGAGACAGTGCCTCGAAGTGTCGAGTCCTTAGAGGTGGTAGACCACGACTTTGATACCATATCAGATATCTTGAACCCTTTCATATTAATATCTAAGGGTGTGTTTGGTACCTATACAAGATGGAACAGAACATGACACGATAATTGTTCAACGTTTGGTAAGATAACTGGACAGTGGACAGGACTGAAAAGATACAATGACCAATTTACCCCTARTGAGTTGTTTATATATTTTGATTAATTATGTAATTTATTCGATTATAATAAAATAAATATKTTATATAACAAAATATATCATTAGAAAATTTTCTTCAAGACGAAATCAAATCGGAGGTTCCAACATATAGTATGAAAAGGGACCGTGTCTAGTTTTCTAGCAGATGTGGGACTCCAAAAGTTATGAAATGGGTGTAAGAATGTAACCTGGTTTGTTGAAATGAGGTAAAAATGGAAGATGCTGAGCCCGCCAACGAACCAAACGCAGACAAAGCAGTACACKACGAGCACCACTAAAACAGCGTCTTTCGATAAACTATTCCATGAGCTCCCGTGTTGACGAATTATATCGAGCAACGAAAACGTGAACACGAAGACACACAAGACCGTGGATGAAGTGATGAACAAGATGAAGAACCGATAGTTGCGCTGCAAATCCATTAACCATGGTTACAACCAATTTCGAYGGCAAAATTCATCGACAAACAAAAGTTGATTGGACTCACAACTCCGATACACTGCCCGACCCACGGGCAGTGGTGATCAAACCGCTGTACGCAATTATTGCAAACCGAGCAATGAGAAGCACGCAATGGGCGGTACAGCATGCAAGTGTCACAGTATTTGACTTTTATCGTGTGCCCGTTGACCAACATATCTTTGATTCTCGGTATCCTGAGACTCAGGGGCGAACTGTTTAGCCAATCCATCGATTGTGACCGATAATTGAAAGAGTCTTCACATTCCGGCGGTCGTGTGTTCCTACGAACGATTCCAGGATTTCTTCCGGACGTCATGAAGAGAAAAGTTAGATCCTGCTTACGGAAAGATGGTCAATTCATAAAAGTTAAGGCCGAAAAAAGGAGATTTCAAGAAACGATCGCAGACTTACCAAAAGGGTGAGGATGATTCCTGCCGCCAGTACTCCGTACCCGAAAGCGGTTTCATCTTTCGTGAGATTGAGTAGCATTTTGATGCAAAAGGTTATCGCTGGAGCCGCAATAAGAAATGTTGATAACAACACYGAGCCAGCATCCGGACCAAACACCAATCTACCGCCACAATAGAATCTCTGAAAAATGTAAGGATTGAAACAACTTTATGATCGGGTTTCATGGGATTTTCGCT
The DNA here is from genome assembly GCF_001531365.2 of Cynara cardunculus var. scolymus. Taxonomy (NCBI): domain Eukaryota; kingdom Viridiplantae; phylum Streptophyta; class Magnoliopsida; order Asterales; family Asteraceae; genus Cynara; species Cynara cardunculus. The sequence goes on from NC_037529.1 coordinate 4,363,454, forward strand.
CATTCAACATAAACCACATTCAAGAAGTTTATAAATTCTCCAATCTTTTGGTTCGTTTCAATAGGGGAAACGTAAAAACCGTACTGATGATGTTCATCAAAGTGATTTGGAATGTGATGATTACAAAATCGATTCAAGAGACACACCCACAAGATGAATCTTTAACATATGTAGCAATGTGTTCCTCCAAGATATTCRTGTCTATTTTGACCCACAAAAGCCAAACATTGACTATTTAAATAACTAAATTGTTGCAGAAAACTGATGATTCTCACATAAAAAATGATGAAAACATGATAACATCGAATCAATTTGAGATTAATCAAATACCCAYGAGCAGATGCTTTCCCTAACATACAAGCATTGATTCATGTTCATTGCATTCTTGAAAAGTCAAACATTGACCTTTTACCAAAGACTGATATGTTACAGGTAATCGTATTTTCAACACAGAAAACGAAGAACATGAGATCGACTTGAGGATGAAGAAATTTCCAAATAAGAATTATGTATTGCTTGTGTTCAAAGCAATAATTTCCCCAATATTCATGTYAATTTTGACCTTTTGAAAGTCAAAATTTCACAGTTTTTGAAGACGTAATTTTCATAGAATGTGATAATCATGAACCAATTTAGGATTTAAGCGAAACGCAGCAGATAATTATGAAATTGCATGATGATCAATGATGAAAATGGGAGATGAAGACTCACATTACGACCTTTCCAAACTTGATAAAGCCTCTTGGTCTTGGGAGGAGAAATGGAGTTCTGGTTATGGGCTTCCATCATGGCTATAAATGAAATTGTTGACAATGACTATCGCCCCATTTTGATTCAGATTCAGATTCAGATTCGACTTCAATCCAGGTGGAGGAAATTGTTGCTTAAAGAAGAGGGGGAGATCGATAGGGGGAATTCGACTTCAATCCAGATATGTGTATGGATGAACAAACCCTATCCCTCTCTCCCTCCTTTTCTCTCTCTCTCTCTCTCTCTCTTTCTTTGTATCTAATGTTATTCTCTCTGAATCTATATCTCCCCCTTATGATCAACTGATGACGACGCCCACTTTTCTTTTTTTTCTTTCTCTCCCTCTCCATCTCGTGATCGATAGAATCGGAGTTTTCCAAATCCCTAGTAATTTGTGCTAATTTTTCGTGGGTAATAAATGTGAAATTCACATTGCATTTGCCCATAAAACAGCCATGGTCAAAAYGACCTCCAATGGAGGAATCTCGGGTCAATCGTGCGACAATCTATGGAGGCCACACTAAACTGCGGTTGACTGTGAACTCCTGACGCCCAATTTGGCATCTTCTCCACTGATTTGCTGCTCAGTGACCACAATGAATCAGTACCGGTCAATGTAAGTAGCTAAATCTCTACTCACGGCCGTCACCGGCAACCTCAGCCTCCAGAATTGCCACCTGCATCATGCTTCACCGTCGTTCGGGTTTGCAGAGTCACCAGAGTTGGACGGCCACACCGGTTTCAGAATTTTTGTGCCCTCCTAGTTTCATGCCCACCATTACAGCATAACTTTTGAGTAAACTTCACTTTTGATCCCTGTAGTTTRCCAAAAAATTTAAAAATCATCCACGTGCTTTGCTAAATTCAAAAATAGCCATCAAAATTTGCRTTTTGCTTTRAAAATGATCCATAACACTAACTAGTTAATAAAAATTGTTAAGTGACGGATATATTTACTTATATTCACTACATTCCTTCTGTTTAAAAACTGAGGGATTTGGTTTCCAAAAGACATAGTCAAGCAAAAGGCAATGTATAGTCAACCAATAAATAAGAAATAACAAGAAAAGAACGTGTGGTCGACAAACTTGTATGAAATCGTAAAATTATTAAAATCGAGATGAAATCTGTATACTTTACTCTATTTACAGCAAAATATCGATTCTCGATCTAAACGTTTAGAATATATCTTGGATCATTGAGAGAATAAACTATAATTTTGGTTTTTATGGTTCGTTTGTTATAATGGTTTTCGTCCTTACGTTTTTGAAAATATAAGATAGTCATTGTGATTTGTAAAACCGCTCGAATTTGGTCCTCCCTTCTAACGACTGTTAAAAGATTTTGTTATATGAGGGGCATTTTAGACTTTTTTGAGTTTTGGTTAAAATATCTTATTTTATTAATATATATATATATATATATATATGCACATCATGTATACATGCATGCATACATACATACATACACACATACATAACCCCCTACCCCTGTCTTAAAACGAACTCCTTTTCCCGACCCTCATGTCTTGTCGCCCCTTGACCTCGTCACCATTCAACCTCCAAACAACACCACCATCACTCTGATTAGATCAACACAACTAAGTCTAAGCCTCCCCTGCATCCTTTCTCTCATTTCTTCGTGACCAATCATATCACATACCTTTTCTCTTGTTGTCCCCCACTCTGGAACTAGTTTTCATGTACGTAACGATGCACAAGTGAGCTWTTCAAAATGATTACAAAACAGCGGTTGTGGTGCAAATCAATCTCCATTGTGCCACCACCATCAACACCTCTCCTACATCTTCATTGATCTCCACAATCTCCTCGCCTCTGCCCCTCTCATTCGGCTGTTCAGTTAGAGCATATGACCAGAAAAGGGGTTCAGAAAAGTTGTGTAAAACTKTTTGAGGAAAGGAATAGGTCAGACACATGTCATTGTTTTAGTGGACGTGTCTACAATATTTTTTAAGTTCTAATAGCAGATACAAAGAACCTAAGAACATAACTGCCCCTTAGGCTGCGTTTGGTACGCAGACAGAACATGACAGGACAAGTTAGGACAGGACAACTGTTCAACATTTGGTAAGACATGACATGACTGGACATAACTGGTTAAAATAACCAATTTACCCCAGTGAGCTGTTTAGTGTTTTTTGCACTAAATAATCAATATAAATGTTAACAAATACGGTGTGCAAAGTATAACTTACATCAAACCACTACTACTTGCAAAAATATATTTGCAAAGCATCAAGAATTCATTATCGAAAGAAATCTATATGYATTCCATACTAAGAAAAAACTACTACCAACAATCTAGAAACCGTATAAAAATAATATTTTGAGRACAGTAAAATGAAAGTTTAAGAAACATAAAATACAATAAATAAAATTTAAAGAACGAATAAGTGTAAAAGAGAGGCCTATTTGATGTGTTAGAAGGGAATTAAGTTTTATTTTGAAGTTATATTGGTAAAATATAAGTCTGTGTCACCTTGTTCCACCATGTTCCATGGGGTAGGGGTGAAACATGTATGTTCCACTTTGTTCCTGTCTGTGTCACATAAAATTTATGCCAAGCATGGGACAAGGATCCCTGTCTTGTTCTGTCCTGTCTATGTCCATGTCCAGTGTACCAAACGCACCATTAGTTAACGGTAAACGACCATCCAAAGGAGAGGCTAAATGCGGACATTTTCGTAAACCATGATTCTTATATTTTTAAAATAACAGGGACAAAAAGCATCATTACTTACAAACCACAGGGATCGAAATTGTAGTTTACTCTAAAATATAATATAATAACAGGTGTCATCTTGAAGGAAATCACGTAACCCGCGGGAATGTCGCTACGAAAATTGGAGCATCCGCCGTACCGGCTTTGTTGGCCGGTGAGAGAGAGACAATACGGAGGTGTAGCGAATCAGACCAACATTGTCTTGGTAAATCCGTCCAATTCATATCATAATCCCTAGGGTTTTTCATCTCCTCTGAATGATTCTTTCTATTATTCTTCTGAAATACCAATCCCTTTTCTTTTATACATCAAATGTTTTTTCTGCCAAGTATTTGATGTTTTTCTCTCATGGGTTTTTGCTAATCACAACAAGAAGCAGAGAGTTTCGAAATTCCGAAAACTTTAATCGAGAKTTTGAAGTGTGAAAATTCTATGGCAGAAGAGAAAAAGAAGCCAAAACGACACTATCAAGTCTGGAAAGGAAGTAATGTAAGTTCTCTTGACGTTTCCCTTATTTCTCAGAGAGTTAATTGGAATTAGGTTTTATTTCCCTGATCGTTGACATMACTTGGCTGTTTTCCTATGTCAATCCTAGCTTTAACCACTTAAGGGGGAATTGTTTTGTATAGTAACTTTGATTTTACACTGGTTGTATATCGTATTTGCCTTGTTGATTAAGGATCATGGCTATCAWAGTTGAGTTCATTTGCACTGAAATGTGGTCAGAAACTGTAGAAGTTCCATTCTAATGTCAACCCAATGACGTTTTAACTTCAAATATGATATGAGTTCATGTGAGTTGTATGAAAATTCAGTATCCGTTATCTATTGGTGTATGTTTTGCAACAAAATTGATATTGCTTTTGAATCTGAGAAGCCAATAGGTTTGACCTTAAGAGTTTAACCTCCGTTCTTACCCAAAAAAAAAAAGAGTTCCACCTCCTTTCTAGGGAAGACCAAGTATAAATTTTYTTACTAATTGATTTTTGAATAGCATGGAAAGAAAACTGAGTTAAGAGCATGTAGTGAACTTTTGGATCCATWAGGAAACTCCAAAGCAAATAAACTAAAATCAGCCTAATATCAGCTTAGAAGAGCATTGACATGGAGAAATACATAAACCTCTTGTTGGGTCTTCTTCTTTTGCTTCCTGGTGCATGTGAGATAGCTAGCAAATTTCCGCATAAAGTGATAAAACCAAACCCAGTAAACTAAATCCCACGCGGAGTAGGGACTGTGAGGGTGAAATGTAAGCAAACCTTTCCTCTACCCAAGGAGTTGAAGGGCTGTTTCCATGAAGATCTTGCCATGCGTAAAAGATCCTTTTTTTGCAAAAAAAGATTTTGCAAGAGTTTTGGAATCTTAAGCAACCTGAAAGTATGTCAAAAAGAAGAAATGAAGTTTAGAGAAGTTAATAAAGAGCAAGTGCAGCAAGTACGCACAATAAACAACATGATAAAAAATTAAACAAGGGCATTAAAAGCATTAGGAGAAGCACAAAACGGCTAATCGACCTAACATGTAAGTTAAACAAAAGACCCCATTCTGGCTAAACTCGCAAAAAACTACTCCAGACTACTCCAAAGGGTCCCCGCTACCTATCCTAGGACTTCAATACCTAGTTGTCTACTCTCTAACCCTCCCCCTAGTCCCGCGAATCCACAGACTCCTATATAATGTCATGCCTTTTGAAACATAAAAGTCGCGATGTCCGATCTCAGCTGTTCATCCATGTTCTCCTCGGCATGTCTTTCGACCATTACGCTCTCAACCTTCTTCACCAATGTGGACATCTATCTTCTACGAATGTGCCCAAACCACCGCAATTTTTCCATTCTCAGTTTATTTATGATAGACGATACTCCCAAATCTGCTCGGTAGACCTCATTCGGTATCCTGTCCAACATAGTTCGCCCACAGGTGCACTGAGCATCCTTATTTCTGCAACTTCCAACTTCCTTTCATGAACCTTCTTTATCGTCCAACACTTCACCCCATACAGCATTGCTTGTCTGATGGCTACCTAATAGAATTTTCCATTTAATTTTAGCGGGACCTTCCTGCCACACAAAACTCTCGTGGAAACTGTCATTTTAGCCACCCTGCCTTTTGTGGTGTGTCACGACATCCACGTCCTTTCCCTCCTTAATCATGGTGCCTAGGTATTTGAAATTGTCATTTTGGGGGACCCTTTGCCTTCTAATGTCAACTTCTACCCCCCAAAATTGGCATATATGTATTAATAGAAGAGCATCTTACACRTATGACAAAACACCAAAATTTTGTTTGTATGATACTTGTTTATTGTGGTAGCTGTCATCAGAACTGTCAAGTTAACAGGGTCCACTATGACATTTAGAATTAGATGCCAATAAACTCAACATGATGGTTCTATGGTCATGTTTGTAATGGCAAATGTTCACAGGTCTGCGTTTCTTTTTAGAATAAGTTGTTGGTAAATGATTTATTGTTYCTTTGGATTCTTTTTTATATTTGTGTTGCTTTTTAGCTCTAAAACCCYCACATTATATGATAAAATGAAACAAATGCATACAAGCACAGTAGAATCCTCAAAGGGGAGCACTAGATAGTACAGAAACACTTAAAAACAAGAGAGAAACACTTGGTTTAATGCTTTATTTCTCGATCATATTTGATGGTCACATATGAGGTGGTCTCYCCCTTTTATAGGTGGCTCCACCATTTCATTACACATTCTAAACTCATAAAGCTCTTAGGTCCTCATAAAATGTTTAAGCTTCATACGTGTCATTAAGCTTTTACAACATATAAGAGAGACCTACTGGTATACACACATATAATACACTGCATTATTTTAGAATCTGCTTTTGGAGAATGCCCTCTTTGCGAACCTTGGGTTGCATATTTAGTGTTGGCATTGTGCCTTTGTCGAGTATCCAGACTTGAAGAACTTGGGTCATGACATTCTCTCCAACCGATTCATGATGCATTGGCCGTAACGTGTGTCTTCATGATCCCCCTTGCAGCTCCCCATCTGTTTGTGCTTAACTACCTTTCACCTTCTGCATATTGTAATACAGTCATTGTTCCCAATCTTCTTTTTTCTTCCATGTGGAACTGCTTCGCTATTCTTGGAAACTATTTTTCTTCATACAATCCTTGAACCAATGCAGCTCGTTACATATATGGCAATTGGAAGGTGATAATTGTCTAGGTACACTTTTGCTTACTGAACCCATCTTGTTAAGCACTATGTTTGCACATGTTCTTTGGATAATCCATTGACCAGTGCAGTCCTCAATGTAAGAAAAACTCTTTGTTTGTCTCTCCCCCTCTACTTGTATGACTACCCCTATGATGTTCATAGGACTTGGGAGACTTGAGTTGTTTCTTGTGCTTGTACCCTCAGCGATAGTGAGAGCATTGCTAATGTTTTTGGCTCCTCGATGTTGCAACCCTTGGATGCCTTCTGGTCTTAATGCATCCAAAAAGTTGAATAACAAGTTCTTGTTACTCGATGTTTGGGATTTGAAGCATGAGGACTGAGAAATTCTTGTTTTTGTAGCTTGACAATATGCCAAACTCTCAAGCACCTTGTTTTGTTTGTATCTCCTTTGAAATCTTGCTCAAGCCYGTCAAGATGCTCCTTAACATTGGCTACGGCCAACTTGTGTCACGTCTAAGATGCTCCTTAACAATCGAAGAACAAGAGAGAAGATTTTTGTTTCTTACTCGCAACTTGATGATTACAAATGAGAGGATTTCCCCCATCTATGGGGAACTCCTCCACTCTTCTATGAAATAATCTAGAAACATGAAGCTTCTAGGTCCTACCATATTCTATCTTCCTACATGTTTCATGAATCTTATACAACATTCAAAAGAAACCTAGCACAATATAGAAAACATTATATTGTTCTAGAGTATTCCTTGGAGAACGCTTGATGAACCTGTAGCTCCATATTTGTTGGGAGACAAAGAATTCAGGCCATGACACAAGGCACCAGAAAAAACTCTCTGGAGGGACCAGAAAAGGGAAAATAACCAGATCAGGGTTTAAAGGAAGATCCTCAAATATGGGACTGATTGAGTTTAAAAGAAAGACCCACCAGTAATAAGCTACTTTATCTACACATAACGCACCAGATTGTTTTTTTMACTATATAAATTGGAAGTTGATGTAGCCAATCATAGATTTTGGGGTCTTATTTTGAAAGAGTTGCCTAGAACATTGATGGAGCTGTCCCATATGAGATCCCWATTACCATTAAACTCTGTTGATTGTTGTAGATTTCAGTCTCCAGTGTTGTATTGAAACTTCATTTCCATTTSTGTCTGATGTTCCAGAAATTCTTTTGTGGGGGACGATTGATCTTTGGTCCCGATGTGGCTTCTTTGTTTTTCTCCATTCTCCTGGTTGCAGGCCCTGCAGTATCTTTCTGTATTAAAGTCTACAACATCATCAATCACAATAAGGAACACGATAAATATATTGGTTATTGGTATGGAGTGTTGATCGTGGCAGTTGCTCTCACTTGTTTGGTAAGTAAATCCATCTTTATGGTTCCCGTAGTTTTAACTCAATCTCAGATTGTTCAGATCCCTTACTTTCAATGAACTTTATGAAGAAAAAAATAACTACATTTTGTGTCTACTAATTTTGGACTTCAATGGTGGGTTGGATGGAGGATAAGATCATTTTTCAAATTTACAATTGCAGGTGGGTAGATCTCAAAATGAATCCACAGTAGAAGAATACATTTCTTCGATGATCCTCAAGAAATGGTTTATTCTAGAAACGGAAGACATCTGACATCATTTACGTTATTCCACAGGACATAACGTTTCTTTTCATGACGTCCAGTAGAGACCCTGGTATAGTCCCACGAAACGCATCACCACCTGACCCAGATGAAACATATGAGATGAACACCCCTTCAATGGAGTGGATCAATGGAAGAACTCCTCGTTTGAAATTACCAAGAACAAAGGATGTCATTGTGAACGGTCACTCGGTCAAAGTCAAATACTGTGATACGTGTATGCTCTATCGTCCTCCCCGAGCCTCACATTGCTCCGTATGCAATAATTGTGTTCAGAGATTTGACCATCACTGTCCATGGCTTGGTCAATGCATTGGACTTGTAAGAAATAAATGGAATTACTTTATGTCGTATGTGTTTGTGAATCTTGCATTTGTTTTTATTGACACTAGAAAATAATGGTTTTTCATTTATCTGGTTGCAGCGTAACTATCGATTCTTCTACATGTTTATATCAACATCAACCATCTTGTGCATATATGTGTTTGCCTTTACATGGATCAACATAGCTCAACAAGAAGACAGGGTTTTGAAGACTATGTCAACGGACATTTTGTCAGATTTTCTATTAGTTTACTGCTTCATTGCAGTTTGGTTTGTGGGGGGCCTAACAATTTTCCACTTCTATCTTATTTGCTCAAACCAGGTAATCATTCCCTTCAAAATCTTAGGTCCCGTTTGGTTTGTAGGATTCGATTTGGAATTCAATTCCATTCCAATCCCATGTTTGGTTTGAAGGACTGCTTGGATCTGAAATCCCGGGATTTCATTGAAATCCCACAAACATGGGATTTGTTGGTATTTCGTGGGATTTGTGTGTATTGTGCAATAATGTTAAAAAAATATGTTTAAAACACTTTGTTTTGTAATAATCAATTAATAGAAAGGCGATTTTATTATTTTAATAATTATTTATAATTTGTTTTTATAAATTATTTATTAACAAACGGAATTCAATTCCATTCCAAATCCTACAAACCAAACACACCAAATATTCCAAATCCTTCCAAATCCTTCACGAAATCCATATCCCTCAAAACAATTCCATCAGACCAAACGCCCCCTTAGGGTTTGTTTGGTTGGTTTTCCATCAAGTCATGTATGGATAAAATTGTTTGTATGGATTAATCTGCCTATATAGATTGAGAAGATTTTTGCTTGGAAGGGTTTTTTCATATWTGGAAAGAGCGCGTTTTTTAATTTGGAGGGATAGGTTTGGAAAAAACTTGCCTCTCTGCATAAAGCTCCCCCCTAAAAGTTACTAAGCCACTTTCTATATCATTAAGCCACTACCAAACAGTCATATATAGCTGACCGGATAAGCTATGAGTTCCATTAAGTTCATTTAGYTGCTAACAAACATGCCCTTAATTTGAATGTATACACAASACATGCCATGGTTAACTTTCTGTAGTTTCTATGAGAAAATATGAATCAATATAAAGAAATCTTGATATCAGTAAATGCTCGTATATGCTCTTCTAGAGTTCTAGTTTTAGTTTAATGCATATCTATCTGAACCTCAGGGGCGGACCCACTATACTGCATACCGTGGCACGAGCCACCTCCGTCGTAGTGTAAATTTTTTTAGGGTTGTGAAAGGTGYCACCGTATTATTTTGTTAGGTGCAACCATATATTCTTTGAAGAAACTACGATAATAACACAAGTTTCTCTTGGTAGAGTTGATTTGCACCKTCTTTTCTCCCCTTTTCAGGCACGTGTTCGAATCCCATTTATGTCATTTTCTTAGTTTTTAGCTTTTAATTTTAGGTTTATTATGTTCATGAAAATATTTGGGATAAGAGACTCGAACGCAGGACCTCACATACAAAAAGCAAGGAACTAAGCAACAAACCAATGATGATTTTGTGTAAAAAATCCATAGCTTCGTTTTTTATAGTCAAATGGTGTGCCACTACTTGAAAAGATTTCTAGGCCCGCCTCTGCTGAACCTTGCTTTTAATGCAGACAACATATGAAAACTTTCGATACCGATATGATAAGACGAATTTATATCACAAGGGAGTTAAAAAGAACCTTGCAGAAATCTTTCTTTCCAAGATCCCTCCTTCGCTGAATGATTTCCGGGCATATATTCAAGAAGATGACAGCATAGTGATGGAGCCCACTAGTCCAAATCTTGGGAGTACGTCAAAGGAAAAAATTGACATCGAAATGGGAAATAAGTTTGTAGAAGCAAGTGGCCTTTCACTTCCACAAATTTTACAGAATTTGCATCATAAACACCTAGAGGACAACATGAGAAGTAAGGAGGGAAATGGAGCATCCGATTCTCTCCCGTCTCCCTTCTGTCTTGAAACAAAAGAAGACAGTGCTAATGCAGAGGATAAATGTGACGAAGATTCTGTAACTCCTGAAATTCAGCCTGTTCATCAAGTATAGAGGTAATACATTTCCCTTTTTCTCGTCTAAATGTTCTTATTCTTTTAGGAAGTTGTTATATTAGATATTAAGTTCAGTTTAATRGAACTATTGACACCATTTTTGTGGTAATAATCGTAGTTTGATAGCTCATTTATGTTGATGGTTTGCTAAAATTTGGAACCGGAAGAAATGTTCTTACCTCTTAAATGATTGTTGTGGTCGCGATATTTATTAATGACCGAGTACATTTTCTTTTTTTTGGGTATTAGTTTAGCTACTTAATTTTAGGGTCTGCTTGTTAGCATATTAACGAACTTAATGGGACTCGCAACTTATTTGGTCAGCTATAGATGATTAGATGACTGTTTGGTAGTGGCTTAATAATATAGAAGGTGGCTTATTCAGTAAGGTTCTAGGGAGAAGCTTTATGCAGAAAGCCGAGTTTTTTYCAAACCTGTCCCTCCTGGTTAAGAAGCACACTCCTTCCATTTATGGAAAAACYCTCTCAAACAAAAACCTTTCTGACAGAATAATCTACACGAACATCTTTATTTATTAAGGACTTAATGGAAAACCAACCAAACATCCCCTTACTCCGGTACTTGAAAAAGGGCAAACCCCTTTCTCCCAAAGGCTTCTTGTCAGGTGTTGTAGGTTACAAAACCTTTTTGCACTAAATAGAAGATAATGTTTTGCATGTAACCTCCATATGACTCGAACCCATGGCCTCTCCGTCACAGATAAGCATCGTTACAAGTAGCTCCGAKAACTTAGATCCCTATAAACATTTGAAAATCCATTCTTGGCCGATCAYCAATTTGAAAATCTTGTTATGTTTCCACTTAATATATGTTGTACAGATCTGTAAAGGGTTATGTTCTTCATAAGTTAGATCACAAAAACGGAGGTAAGCTTAGAGCACGAGTGAAAAGGCTTTGATGAAGCCAAGTATTATTGCTGGAAATGATGGTACTTAAACCAAAGAGTATTTATYATCCAACGCCTACCCGGTTTTATACATCTTGCAGGTTCGGCATTCAAGTTATGCTTTGGCWATCATCAATCCGAGTATTTTTCACAATTGAAATGGGCAAATGGCATTCTTGGGTGGCTCAGGGATGGTGTTTAATGTAAATGTATGTGTAGAACCTTGCCATTTATATGCTGAACAAGAACAAGGACAAGGGTAAAGRAATGAGGAACATGACTGACTGTTGTAATTGGAAATAAACAAGAACTGGTTTTGCAGTTGGATTTCTGATTCTTCATTTCAACCATTTTTTCCTTCTTTCTTCTGCTTCACTCYGAGTCCCACGTGGATATAAAAGTAGATTTGTGAACTTCTTATAAGATTAAAGTTGTGGGCTATCAATAACWTTTACCATCGTTATAAATTGATTTASAGATTATCAAGTGAGTATCTTTTCAAGGCCACCGGAGGTTTTCCCTACTTTTGATTCTAGGGACCATGAGATTAGTGAGATATGCATCATTAAATCATGAGTAAATTACGATTTTTATCCTTGTGGTTTATTAATAGTATCGATTTTCGTCCCTATGATATAGAAATCGTAATATCTGTCTCTTTAGTTTTCAATTTATTGCTGTTTTCGTTTCTAGACTAATTTCTATCTTTAAAATATAAGAGGGACCACCAGACCAGTAAAGTAAAGAATTGTAAATTACGATGACTAAAACAATAATAAGGATGAAAATAACAAATTACAGGGATGAAAACCGTAATTCTTAAAATATAGAGGTGAAAATCGTAATTTCTAATCAACCATAAGGACTAAACGTGATTGACTTTTAAATCATTAACAAGTAGTTTCATATTTATTTTGAAAAATCAAATTTGTTGAATAAAAGTCAAAATTAAATATATGAAAACACAACTTTAAATTAAAAGGACGACACGTAAAGAAATAGAATATCCATTTGGGCGGCGGTGGTACRAAATGACGCGTAGACCTTTCTTAATATCTAAAAATATTTAATTATATTAAAAATTATAAATATTTAAATATTTTTTAAATAATTAAATATAAAGTATAGGAGTTATTGAAATTGGCATACCAGTGACCATCTGACGCGACCTCACAGGAGACTTGAAAACCAACCCATCCATGTAAAAGAYGACAACTGAATRAGAATCTGAAAYAAGTATTTAMRGKTGTTTGGARTTGCTTATAAAAATAATCTATTRATTTATTTTAGTGTGATATTAGTAATAARYATTTTTTAGTRTTTRGATAAAAARCTTATACCGGTAATAAGTAGGTTTTGAATAAGTTAAACCATTATAACTTATAATAAGTTGATAAGAACTTTTATAKAAAATAATAAGTTTTTTCAAATAAGCAATCTCAAACACCCCCCTTAAGCTAAGAAAATAAAAAGTTCAGAAAAAATGTATAAACTTTTATGTTTTATGTAATTAAGGTTTGAATTTAGGTGAAATGGAAGTTATAGTAAGAAGGATAATTTATCTTTTTAGATAAGTTATAATTAAAGATAAACAAAATGTTGTGAAGATAAAAAAAAACCGAATCTTTACAGCAAAAACAACATTGTGAAGGTTATCTTTGCAGTGTTTTGTTGTAAAATTTCAAATGTAAAAATCATGTCTCACAAAAACAGCTTTATCTCACATGATTCCAAGTCGTATGTACAAATATATCAAAAAAGAAAGATGATTGAAAAACAAAATAAAATCATATGGAAAAAAATATATTGATGACATGGGCCAACAACAATGACGATGAATACACGTAATCTCATCTAGATTTTACTTTTRGTTATTAGACTCTTTTCATTTTTTCTAATTTCCAAAAATAAATATTAAATTGGCAAYTTTAATTATAGTTACATAGAGAAATATTTTGTTAGAAATTAGTTGAGTTAATGAGCAAATAATACTGAGTTAAATATCACATCACTCATCACATCAACATAGTAACCAATTAATGATTCAACCGGTTATCCGGGTACTTAACTTTTTAAAATTTTACATCTTAGGTACCAAAATGAAAGTTTTGAACATACGTTACCCAAAATAAAAATCAAATCAAAGTACGTCAYTTTTTCGTACAATTTGTCCTTAATGTTATAACATATCAATTATAAACATATAATTTATAACAGACAGAACGCCCATATTAAATTAAAATGTGTTATTATAATTAATCTTCATTAAAAATATAAATACGTGGCCCATTGTGAGCAATTAACAAGTGTTCAAAATATATGATTCTAMTTGTCATTGTGGTACTTAGAATATTAAAATAATCAATTTAGAGTTATGAGAAGATTGGCAACTTCAACCTATTTATCTAAAAATTGATTKATATTAGTTTTATATTATTTTTAATGAGTTCTAAATCGTTAAGAGGTGAATTTCGTTTGATAAAAAAGTTTATCTTTTAATAGTTCTAAAGTCCTCTAAATGATTTTATATCATGGGTCTTCCTTAATCATCCAGCGCTCTAATGTCGTTATAAATGATTATCAAACAATTATATTTCATTTTGTATTCTATCATGAGAGCTTCTTAATCATTTTAACCACTTAATTATTATGCAGCAATTCATTCAGTAACTATCAAACGGCTCATAATATTGAAAAAAAAGTAATAAGAAAGATATATTAAAAATAAAATGCATTAAAATAATTTTGACTTGTTAATGTAATAAGAACAAAAAATCTTAATTAATGTAATAAAGTGATAGAATTTTCTATTTTGTAATAATTTTTACTGATAATTTGCTTTAATTTTTGATGATATAAATGTCAAGTTTTCAAGTTATATCGATTGAAAAAAAAAATAGTGAGTAAATTACTGTTAGAAAATATATTGATTGGTAATTTCACTGTTATTACACCTCCAACAAATTCTCTAAAATAGACAACWAAATGTCAAAAACTGTAAAAGAATTACATTCAACTCCAATAGATTMTTTATTTTAGAATTTCCAAAATCAGTTGTATTAATAAAATATAATTTATCATTCCAATATATTTTAAAAAACTAATAAATAAATCTCATTGGTTGAAAATATCAAAATAACGTTTCTTTCTCCTCACTGTAGAGTTTTAGAAAATTCTCCATGTTTGAAGTTTTTCTCTATTTTTTTTTTATTTTTTTAGAGAACAAGATAGATAATATGTCGGAGAAATATAAAGAACCAGAACTTTGTTTTCTTTATTTCAGAAAATTTGTTGATTATAAAAGGGCAAATTACATGAAAAAATAATGTACTTTAATTTGATTCATATTTTGGATAATATATTTTCAAAACGTTCATTTTTTTTTACCAAAGATGTAAAGTTTTAAACATTTAAGTATCCGGGTAGCTGGTTGAAGCATTAACCAGTTATCATGCTGATGTGGCAAATGACGTGGTATCCAACTCTATATTATTTGATGACATGGTTAGTGACATGTTTTTTTTTAATCTAAAATTAATCTTCAACCGGTTACGAACAAAAAATATTTTATTTTTAATTAAAATAAATTTCATCAATAATTTTTTTTAAATATAAGTATTTTTCTGTAAATGTAAGTATTTTTTTGGTATATTTGTTTCATTATATAGATGTAAGTATTTTTTTGGTTTTAAAATGTCTATAGACTTAATCSTTCAAAATATAAAACTTCATTATTTTTTTCCATACTTTTTTCATTATTTTACCAAATTAACCAGATTTATAGGTAATAAAGATGTATTTAACAACTTTTAGAAATTCCAATAAGTTATTTAACAAGTTTTAAAATGTTCAATGATATATTTGCTCCAAAAAATTGTTCAAAAACTTAATCATTCCGAACACTAATATCTATTAGATTTTTTTAGACTTTTCCTTTAAATTAAATTTAAAAAAAAAATCATTTCACAAAAAWTTAATAATAATACTGAAAATGGTTGGAAATGGTGTTAAGTCAACCAACTTGACAAAGACTAGTATTATTATTACTAAGTTGGTGATACGTGGTGGGSCCACAGATTGATTCGGGTTGACCCGACAAGACCCACTTCATATCGACGACGCGTACAAACCGTGTTATTCAGTTCCATCCACGACGCGTTTTTCTAAACAAGACAAATTTCTCGATTTAAACATTTACCTAATTACCTTTATACCCCCAATAAACACATATTTATTGTCAAATATTTTTTATAAATTTAAATYAAATATTTATTTTACTAAAACAAAAATAACATACGATTATTTTATATATCTTGTAACGATGATTAACCATCATCCACGTATTGATTGTCTTGGGGGTTATTTGACGGTTGTTGAATGGTTTAATGTAAAATAATTAAGTGTTCAAAATGATTAAAAAACTTTCATGATATAATGTAAAATAAAATATAATTGTTTGGTAATTGTTTACAATGAAGTTAAGAGGCTGAATGGTTAACATAGGCCCAAGATAAAAAAAACATCTGGAGGGTTTTAGAGCCATTAAGATAAAAAAAAATTGTTAAACAAGATTCACCTCTTAACGATTCAGATATTGATTCTTAATTAAACTATTAAGAAATAAACAAATAATTCTTTCTATTCTTGTTATTTTATGTTTATAATTTTATTTCAGATTCAAATAGAAAAAACGAGATTAACATGACATCAATTTAACAAGGACTTACTACTCATGTTGTTATTTCTTTATAAACTTGGTAGCTTTCAAACGTGTATATGACTTAGTATTAAAATCAGTATATAAGACCTTAAAAAGTGGTCAATTCACTAATTKATGCACGGGGTTTATTCAGGGACGGATCCATAATTTTTTCCAAACAGTGGCATAATTTGACTATAAGAAGAAAAAAAAAGTATAGGGAAATGATTTCAAACGGTGACACCGTTTGCCTATAAGAAACAAATATACATATTTTTTTTCCAAACGGTGGCACCATACGACTAAGTAAATGACACTGACAGAATTCAAACTTGAGTCTGTGGTGGAATAAAAGTCTTGCAAATAACTTGTAAACAATTTGCTTGCTATGCACACGTGCATGAAAACCAAAAAACAACTTCAATTACTTGTATGCACATGTTATGTTGTCCAGATGAATGATTACCAGAATATTTATCAATTTTTTTATTTTGGTTAGATCGGTTTTGGTTTTATTGGATTGTAGACCGTCATTCAAGAAAYTATCTAATTTCAACGTTGAAATGTGATACCCTCAAAACATGAAAGAGGGAATAATTAATTTTTTTACTGATCTATTTTAGTAAAATTATWRAAATTAAAAAAWAATCATGAGAATATTTCCAACARATTTTCTATAATATCTAAAAAATAAGGAGTTATAAACCAAAATCTGTAAAAATAATTACAAGAGATTTTTTTATTTTAAATATTTCAACATTCATTTTATTATTAAAATATTCCACAAATTTATCATCRGAACACACTTTTTAAAATGAATTTATATAAAATAATAATAGTCCAACCTCTTTGATGGGAATGAAGATAAAAAAAACAATAAATAATAAAAATCGTTATTTTTTTTATTTTAGAGAATCTGTTAGGAGTTGTTTGTTTATCTCTTAATAATTTAATTAAGAGACAACTTCTGAATTGTTTAGAGATTAATCTTGTTTGTTAAAAAGTATGACTCTTAATGGTTTTAAAATTCTCTGAATAATTTTGTATCGTGGGTCTTCCTTAACCATTAAGCGTCCTAATTTTATTGTAAACAATTACCAAACAATTATATGTCATTTTCCGCCATATCATAAGAGTCTCTTGATTTTTCTGACAACTTAATCATTTTGTATTAAATTATTATTAATTTGATAGTAGTAGTAGTAGGTTCCATTTTCTGAATTATTATTAATAAAATAAGAATAAATAAATGCATCGTAAATCGGGTGAAAGTATTTAAAACAAAAAAAAAGGATATTTGAAAATGAAAGAAATAAAAGGTAGGGGATGGGAAGGGTGAGGGGGGCAGAGCGGTAAAAACGGATGCAACGAATTTGATAAACCGATCACGTCCGGAACCGAAGCTGGTATATAAACCCTATTCTTTGTCTGAAAGCCATTGGTTACAATCGACAACCCTATTTTCTCTCCCTCTCCGCTTTTTCCACCCACCACTTCCAACCTATCTTTCTTTCACTCCAAATGGCCGATCAGCTCACCGATGACCAGATCTCCGAGTTCAAGGAAGCCTTCAGCCTATTCGATAAGGATGGCGATGGTATGCTTCATGTTTATTTTGCTCTCTCTCTGATTTCATTTTTGTTGATTATTGAAATTTCATTTGCTTGATTTTGTGTTTTAGATGGCCCTGCGATTGTTATAGAAATATATTTTTTAAGTATTGTCTATGTTTATGMCATCAATCTGGGGTTTATTCCTGGTTTTAGGAGCGAATTTTTCAATTAATGTGATGCAAATCATGTTTTTCTCATAGAATCTGTTTGTGATTTGGAGGTTGATTTTGATGAAAACGTTGATTTATTTTCGTGTATCGGCGTTTGAATCTGCTGGGTGTATGAAATAAACATTAGAGGAAAACGAAAGATATATAAGGAAAGTTAAAAGATGTTTGCACAAATTAGGAATTGCAACGGTGAAGAATTCTTTTTGCAAATTTACCAAAAAAATTCATGTTTTAGAAGGTATTTAATCTACATGTCACGTCAAACATTGAATTTGTTTTAAAACGGATGGTAGTTAATATACAAGGATAATCAATTAATCTTAAGGGTCGCTATCAACATGTCCCTGTTCTCATCCATTGGTACATACTGAGAAATGCATGTGTTGGCTGATCTACGGAATGTTTTATTTGGTTAATAATTTTTCAATAATTTGATTTTTGAATGGACAAATGTATCGTGGGGACTGCTAACAGGTGGGAAGTTCTTTTTTCTTTGTGTTGACAATTGAAGATTGATCAATCCAGAGTATTTTGATGATTGGATCTACAACTATAAGAGGACCATACCTCCTGCTCATGGAAAATAATGGAAAATAGGATATTTCTTTTTCTGGAATTGAGATCTTATTTTTTTTCAAACTGTTATGCTGTTCGATCAAKGTTTGTCAAAGGCTCTCGGCAGAAACCCTAGTGCCTAGATGCTCGGTGCTAGGTCCCTGAATAATCTATATATTTATCACACAATATTCTTCTAAAAGTAATTTACTTTTATATAAGGGTTTATTTCTAATTTTCGAACAGCAGAATTTTCCTTCCTTTCTAATTCTATGGCTCCTTCAATGTTTAGAGACTAGCAGGGGTTAATATGGACTTGGCATATTTTCCCAGATGCCAGAATATATAATAATGACAATAACAATAATAATTACAACTATTCTATAGTGGCAGTAGAAATAGCCAATAAAATTGATATTGTAGTAGTTGACTTGGCATGTAAACATAAGACCAAGGGAAAAAACTAAACCAACATAAGCATCAGGAAATAAGAGTAGGAATTGACATCGAAGAACCAGACTGATTCCACTCCAGAAGGCTCCCAAGTCAAATAAGAAGAGTGATCGACATGTATTCTTCTTCTCGTTTTTGTCTCTCATCTCTGCTGTATTAGGTTTTGTGTTGTATTAATGTGATTGGATTTATATGAGTGAAAAGGAGGTGAAATGACTGAAACCATCTAAGTTTTAGTATGGGCGGAAGCAACAACCAGCAYTTAAAAATTATAGTTGCCTCAGGTCACCTTTCACACAATTGCCTTGCATGGACCTGGTGCCTCATCAACCGTAGAGCCTCACTTTTTCTCTGGGACTTTTGACAACTATGTGTTGGATACAACTTGTTGGGCATGATGGAACATTCTACCAAGACTTTTATTCCACCCAACCACATGCCCATTTCCCTTGGAACATGACCTCTTAGCTCTAAAATCAATAATATGCATGAAATCTATGAACTCTGATTGACACTTGTACTATGTTCAAGGGACTTCACAATGTACTTATGTAGTATGTTGGATTGTATGTTGACTTTAGCATCTTAATCATTCGCAATGGGATGGAACCACAAACTTGGCAGTGTGTGTATGACCCCTCAATATGTAATGGCACTCTTAAAGGCTTATTCCTTTTGCATTACCATTTACTCTGATGTGAAGGTCTTAGTATCACCATGCATGATGCCTTCTCTTTTGCTATTAGCCTTTTACTTTTTGTTCTTTTCTTTTTCTTGCTACTTCAAGTGTTTGACTTACAGTGAGGCTGGCATACCTATAATTTGACATGAGTACCTGCAAATGAACCATAATTTGATGTAGAATTAAAACAGGGTGTTTTCATGGGTTCAATATGCTAAATCGGGTGAACTACACAAAAGTCAAATATCTCTGGTACAATCAAAATTCTTAAAAGAGTARTATATTTATAACCATTTTGTATTTTACTGTAACGATGGATCCCATAATATCGGTATATCTAATGGTATTGAACTTGTTTTATTTACTCCCTTTATTAGTTCATGCCTGTGAAACAGCAATACCTGAATTAGGATGCTGTAYGATTGGGTGCATCTGCAGCCTGGGCATATGACTTGGCATGCACCCATGACCTATTTATAAAAATTAAAATTAGTTTCTTGTGTATGGGAAATATGGCATGGCTTGTTCTTTTAAATGGTTGGAATCATTTTTGTTATTTTGATTTCTTGATTCAAGTATTCCAATACTTCTGGGTCAACAAAAAGACTTCAGGTACTTGGGCCGTTGGACTGTTGGACATGCTATATATAGTTTTATGGGCATGAAGTATGCACACTCATACCCCAAAAATTGGGGTTTTAAAATTTTGTTTTCTTTTCTCCACTCTACTCTATTTTCATGTTTATATGTATGCGTCTCATTCTGCTAGAGCATGTTGTACGTTCTGTTTGTTGTTCATGCTTTGTTTTTTCTCAACATTCCTTAGCATGTTCTACATTCTGTATGTTGTTCTTGCTTTGCTTTTCTCAACATTCTTAGGCTTCCTGTTTATGTGCTTCTGGGATGTCGATGTCATGTCATCCAAATAGAGTTTATCAATATGTGATTGGATGAATTGTTTTGGTATGGGTTTAATAACCTATATGATATATATTTGTTTTCTTGTCTATCTTAGTTTATACACACAAACTCATCTGTGTCACATCCAGATGTTAGCAGTTTTAGAAATGCCAAATCGGTGGACCTGGTTCATCTTGCGTGGTATGCACACCCATTGTTGTACTTCCAGGATCTGGGTACCAGTTTGTTATTTTAGAGTCTAATGGCCTTTTTTGACGTCAGAAGTAACAAGAATTTATCAATTTAAAAGGAAAAAGATGATTCTAACCTCAACCAATTGAAGAAACAAGTGATCAAGAGAATGGTATCAGGGGAGTAAAAGTAWTCATATTAAATCATTAATATTGGATTAAGAATATACTAGGTTCAGTAATTTAGGGGCTATTTATCAAATGCTTACCTGGGTGAGCGCTTACCAAGTTACATTACCTTACCSKATGAATATGACAAGGACCAAGAATCTTACCCGGTAAGAACGAGTTGACCGAGAGTCTTACACGGTGAGGGCAACAACTCTTACAACGGTTAGCGCTTATCGGGTAAATTGTTACATATGATGTCGTTTTTGTTGACTAAAATATTACCACAAGTAAATGATGGTGTTGAATTTACCGGTAAGTGCTTACCGGGTAAGTATTTGGTAAACGGCCCTTTTACCCGTGGATTGAACTTCTTGCTGGCGATAACAGCAAGCCAGAAAGAAGTTCTTACCCGTGGATAAGTGTTAAGCAGACCTAAGTAGCCAGGGGACCTTCTAGCTTCTAATCACTTGGGTGGCTTTTAAATGGGATGCTAATCAATGGAATTGCGATTTGGTTCCTTGCTGGAGTTTGACCTTGTCTTTCTGGTTGGGCCACTAATCTACAAATAATAACCAAGAAAAAGGGCCTGGTGTTTTGACTTGGCCTTGAGAATTTGATTTATCTGCTTAAGTTGATTATAGCTTTTTTGATGACATCTTCTTGATGGTAGATTAGTGGTTTAAATCCCCCATGCTCCGAGGTGGTTTGGTCCACTTTTTAGAACACACTGACTAGATTTTACATAGAAATCAGAATAAGGTATTTGTGTTATTCAGTTATTACGCCTTTTGTTGTCTTCATATTTCAATTCCACCTAATGTAATAACCAACAAAGGAAATTGGTTTTCTTATTCTAATAATACAAGATATGTTGAGATAACAAGTGTGTGTTATGCAGGTTGCATCACGACAAAGGAGCTTGGAACGGTGATGAGATCACTGGGGCAAAATCCTACAGAAGCTGAACTTCAGGACATGATCAATGAAGTGGATGCAGATGGTAACGGAACCATCGATTTCCCGGAGTTTCTAAACCTGATGGCAAGGAAGATGAAGGACACAGACTCTGAGGAGGAGTTGAAGGAGGCATTCAGAGTGTTCGACAAGGATCAGAATGGCTTCATTTCTGCTGCTGAGCTGCGTCATGTGATGACAAACCTTGGGGAGAAACTCACTGATGAAGAAGTTGATGAAATGATCCGTGAGGCGGATGTTGATGGCGATGGTCAAATCAACTACGAGGAGTTCGTTAAGGTTATGATGGCCAAGTGAAGTGATCGATCATAATAGTCATAATTCTCATTTAATAGTGTTTTTGCTTCGTTTGGTTTGATTCGATTTGATTTGATTTTGTCAGTAAAAGTATCTAGTGATGGATGGATCCTTTAAAATCATCTTCTTGTTTAATTATGTATCTGTGACCAAGTCTTCTTTTTTAAGTTCCTGCTTCTCATCATCTTCATGTCCAAATAACTGCATTCCTTTCATTCATTCCTTTGCTTTCTCTTCAATGCCATACCAGAAATTGCTTTCTTTCTTCTACTTCTTCATATAAGTGTTGTATTCAATCAAAAATGATTGTATGATGATACTTCTTTTATATCGGAAAATGTGCTGCATAAAGTATTATATATTGTTAAATATAYACACTTGTATCTTTTTACTTTTWTACATTTTCAATATATAATTTGATCTGATMTTGACATAAATAAGTATGTATATRGCAAATRTTTACCAGGTAAGTATTTACTAGTAAGATTTTCGAATATTTTTATGTTCAATCAGTAAGATAAGTAATATATGGATAATTGTTTAGTAAATAATTGATGAAAAGATTGTTAGAATTACGATTGCCCAAAGAATGCGAGGGGAATGAAAGGAAAATGACGTGTAGAAGATAAATTATAGGCCATGACCACCACCACGTGGATAAGTTTGACGGTGGCAATACGCACCATGCTCACTTTAGCACCTAGCTACGACCCCACTACATTACACCTCAACATTTGTGCTGAGAGCATCTCTGCTATTGCTAACCTCCTCCTCCTCCTCCAAATCCGTTCCAATCTCAAATCTCCACTCATTGCATTTGGATMAAAAATCAAAGGTAATCAATCAATCTTCGCCCCCGATAATTGCATTCCTTATCTATGCATCTCATCTTCAATTCTTTCTTAATCTTAGTCTTAATCCTGATCTGCAATGTTGAATTGGCGATTGTTTATGAAGTAGTATCAGATTCAGTTGAGTGAGCTAGATCGTCATTCACTTATTCATTTTTGCTATCTTCTTTGATGCATTTGTCGGCTTCTATTATCTGGATCCTTACGGCCGAATTAGCTTTAGCTGATCTCATCTGGTATGCTTAATGATTCTTTCATATACTTTGAGCTGGGGTCCCCTGATCGAATCTAATCTAATCGAGTAATCGGAAACCATCACATAATTATACGAGTGTTAYATTTTAGGCATAAGGAAATATATTGGTTAATATCTCTCCTTTTTCTTCATGTTGACTTTTTTAGATCAACGTGGTTGATTTGCAGATCTAAAATTCATTTGTTGGATTCTTGAAGTTCATATAGAAACGTTCAAAACCCAATGTTTTCAAAATGTAATAAAATGGATATGGATTTCGTTCACCCAATCCAAMATTTATCAATTTGTAATGTGTTCTTCACAAACACAGAATTTGATATGGAATTTGTTATTAATTTAGCTCCACTTTTGTTTTTCATAAAGATGTTTGGAATGGAATCCWTAGCTGCACTTTTGACTTTTGGCTGTAGTTCTTTGGAAAGTACTTGCTTGAATTCAATAGGGCCAAATGTATCTCTTTTCGTTTGAAAGATTTAGTTTTGTGTGTTGTTTACCCACTATTGACCGGTGTTGGTTCTGTCAACATCAGCTAGTTTACCTAAAGACTTATATGATTAATGGTGCTGACCTGCATCTATGGAGTCAGCATTATTATTTCAATTGCCCCATCAACACAAGACCTTYCAGCCTAGTGGTAAAGGCTTGGGCATGGCATAGTCATGAACCCGAGTTCGAGCCTTGGGAGGGGAGTGTTGGCGACATTTAAGTGGGGCCATGTTTAGCCTCCAAAATTGCCGGGGATTAGTCGGGCTTTGGCCCGGACACCCTTACAAAAAAAAAAAAAAAACACAAGATGATAAAAATTTTGGGTAATGCTATATATACACCATTTTTATGTCAGAATCAAGTCAATTCATTCATTAGGAATATAAACAGTATGTCGTATATTTGATCTGTTTGAGAAAGAAAGTTATAGGTAAGGGTACATTTAACAATATATAGGATCGCATGGGCTAGACTAATTGCACTTCTATGATTGCTAAATGCACCCCTATATGCTAAAATTCTCCTCCCACATATCTAACATAAAAAATTTGACTTGATTTTGACTTATGTAGCGATGTATATAGCATCACTCAGGTGCATTTAGCCCACCCCAAAGGTATCTTATCTGTATACAGTTACTACAAAACACTTGGTAAACAGCTATTTCAGTCAGGGCTTACCAAACAGAACCTCTTACCGAGACCGCACTTTTACAGTGTTAGCACTTACCGAATTTGTATTGGTAAACAGAACTGAAGTTAAACTAGTTCTTGGTCTGTGAAGATGCATTGTTAAGTGCTCCATTTTATTTTCCCATTGAGGCCGAACCTAAACTTGTGTTCGAGAGATAGCTGTTTATACACTGATAAGGGATGTATGGATTCTCGAGAAGAGAGGAGCCATGGTGGTCCCCGGACCGCTTGGACTGGTCTTGGAAACTTTAACTTCATGCTTCCCTCTTTGTAATATTAGTTTTTGTAAAGCTGTGTGTCTATTAGTTGAATTCTTAAGTGTAGAAAACTAATCCAAAATCTTGCTACAGTTTGTCTCAAATGGAGCCAGACAGAACAACTACATCAAATAGCAGAAGCACCCATTGGTGTTACACTTGCAGGCAATTAGTTACTCTAGTGGGACAAAACCAAATTTGTTGTGAATGCGGAGGAGGGTTTGTTCAAGAACTCGAAAATATACTAACCACAAACATCGACGTCGAAGAACAAACCCCCCCGAGGTCAGGCATCATGGAAACCTTCTCAAACCTTTTCAGAAGACAAGAAACACAACAAAACAATTCTAATCACAGAGAGCAACAAGAAGCGGTCTCGGAAGATGGCGAAAATAGTATGTGGGGACCTTGGCCTATTTATACCGGCGATATGCCCGTTAGTATCCCTAACAACGGTGGACTTTTCGAGCTTTTCAACGAGGTACTTGGATTCAGACGAGAAAACGGCGCAGACTTCTTTGTGGGACCTGGAGTCGAAGAATTTTTTGAACAGTTCAACAGTCGTGATCAAGAAGTTCCTCCACCAGCTTCGAAATCATCAATCGATGCACTGCCTACCGTTAGAATTTCAAAGAAAGACGCGCGATCCGATTCCCATTGTGCTGTTTGTAAAGAGAAACTTATATTGGGGTCGAGTGCGAAGAAGTTGCCGTGTAAACATCTATATCATTCCGGATGCATCGCTCCTTGGTTAGCCCAGGTGAGCTCATGCCCGGTTTGTCGCCGTGAGGTGACAACAAAAGGGTCGGGCGGATGTAGTCATCAGAGCGGKGGCGGCAGCCGGAGGGGGAGTCGAGTACGCCATGGTCCGTGGTCTTTCTTGTGGCCGTTTGGATCGTAATCCCTGACCCACGCCATCGAAACRTTCTGCATCAAGTTTTAAGTTAAAGAAAGGGTTAGTTGCTTCTTTTTCTTTGTGCATCTACAAGACTGGTCATAAAGATCAATGAAGGTTGGTTGGTTGGTTGTTGGTCAATTTGGTTCATTTCTTGCATTCATTAATCTCATTCACAGTTTATATTAAGTGCTTTTTAACGAAGTTTATGGGTAGTGAATATAAATCTATAAACTAGAAATAGGGGCTTAATGGTCCGGTAGCTTATTCGTTCAGTCATATAGAAGTGTTTTTCTAYGACTTAATCGTTAAGCCATTAAGCCAAAATGACTATATGGAATGGGATAAGTCGGGACTCCTCACTTGTCCCTATTAAGACAACTCAAACAAATTAATACCARAAACGCCTCWGAAACAATCCATTRCTCTATTTAATTCCATCAAACCCATCGGTCTTCTATCCCTCGGAATAACAAATTTATGCCAGACAGACGATATAAGATTTTTTCACCCTCAAACACGATCTTATTTTTGCGACATTCGCTAGTATATGTTTTCGTTAATGTTTTTTCAAGCACCAGTGTTGTTTCGATAAAAAAATATTGGATATGATGGTTGCATCTGTAATTCGCTCGATGAAAAGTTTCAAAAATATTCATACAAACGAGTTAATTTGACGTGGGCAGTTTTTGACAAACGGACTTGCAGCCTTCATGGTATCAGAATAAAAAAAAATAGGTATTAATATATAAAGAGGTAAGAGAGTTTGCAAAATGTGTCTAATAGGCGATTAAACTATAATAACATTGAAGGAAACCGCCGAACTTGCAACTTTATGTCGTTTACACGAAACTGGTAAAAGAGATGACATACTTGTAACTTAAATTTGCTGACTTGAGATCATGTGAGACCAGCCTGTTTTCGTGAGACCTGTGAGACCACTTTTTTTGCATTTGAAACTTCACAGCAAAACGCTTTAAAGGTAACCTTTACACTGTTTTTATTGTGAAGGCTCGATTTTTTTTACCTTCACGTTTTGCTATGAAGTTTTAAGTGTAACAAAGTGGTCCACGAAAACAAGTTGGTCTCACGTGAACCGAACCCTAAATTTGCTTATGGTAAAATAAAAATATAACGTTTGGTGATTAAAAGTTTAGAATAACCTAGGGGATGGAGAAGGTGGTGGATGCCATGACGGGTAAAAAAATAGATTTCTTTGATGATATTTATACGTGTGATTGATGGACAAGATCGAAACGTGAGAATTCAGAAAAGGAGATTTTTATCTGCCAATGACGATAATGACTTGGGTCACATTCGACTTGTGTTAATACAAGTTGTTTAATTTAGAAGTATCATATTGTTTGTCTTCGGATTTGTGTCTGGTCTTTCTTTTTGAACTATATAAAATTTATATACAAATGTAACAAATAAACTCACATATTCAAGGTGAGGTTTAGGGTTTAGGAGGCCAAAGACTACGATACTGCTAATAGGGGTGAACAAAAAACCGTCAACCCGTGAAACCCGCCCAACCCAACCCGCTAACAACTCAATTAAATCCAACCCGTCAAACCGCCAAACCGCCAAACCGCTAATTAGGAGGGTTGAAATTGAGTTAGCATAACTTAACCCAACCCAAACCAACCCAAACCGCCAAACCTTCGCTAATATATATTATATATATATATATATATATATATATATATATATATATATATATATATATAAAACTATGTGTATATATATATATATGTGTGTGATATTTACAAAAATTAAGGAAGTGTTTGGGAATTT
This sequence comes from Cynara cardunculus var. scolymus, assembly GCF_001531365.2. NCBI lineage: Eukaryota > Viridiplantae > Streptophyta > Magnoliopsida > Asterales > Asteraceae > Cynara > Cynara cardunculus. The sequence goes on from NC_037529.1 coordinate 4,391,005, forward strand.
GGTCTTAAGCCCTTAGTCCAATAACCCTTAGACCTTTAAGCCCTTAACCTCTTATGTGTTAACCCAACAGAAATAGAAATTAGAAACACTAACCCTACGTCATTGCTTCAAGTTATGTCTTTCTGAGTTGCATTTGCATATTTTATGTCTTTCTGAAAACGTTATCTTAATTGACGATGTATATGAGCAATGGAAAATAATCCTAAACCTCCAAAAATCGAAGACAATGATGAACCAAACTCGTCTAAGAAAAGAGGTGATAGAACTTCAAACGTTTGGGATTACTTTTCAAAAAAGGACTCTTGATGTTTTTGAAATTATTGTGGAAAAGACTATGTTTACCATAGTAAGAAAATTGGCACAAGTTCTTTGTGGAATCACTTAAGGAACAAATATAAGAAGTATTTGGATAGCTCTAGCGATAAAAAACAAAAATTGCTTAGTTTTCCTACTGTCAATGAAAATGAGGTGTCATTTAATAAAGAGAGATGTCGCAAAGCCGTGACTAGGTTTGTGCTTAATGATGAACAACCCTTTAGTATTATAGAGGGTGAAAAATTTAGGGAACTTGTTCATGAGTTGCAACCAAAGAATGATTCTAAAGAATCTCAAAGGAAAAAATTATTGGAATCATTTTTGCAACAACAACAAATGGACGTGTCGGAAAACATGAACGACGTTGATAGATATTTGGTTGATGGATCTATCAATCCAAAGGCTTCATCATTTGACGTAGTACTTTGGTGGAAATATAATACTAATAGGTATAACATTTTGTCTATGATAGCTAGAGATGTTCTTGCTATACCTATATCTACTGTATCATCTGAATCCGCTTTTAGTACTAGCAGTCATATTTTAGACTCGTTTAGAAGTTCTTTGAGTCCAAAAATGGTGGAGGTCCTTGTATGCACACAAAGTTGGTTAAAAAAGAGAATAATGAGGTGATTCAAATAAGTGAATTTTTAGATGAAATTTCATCTTATGACTTTAATAAACCGTCAACCCAACCCAACTCGCCCTAACCCGCAAGGGTTGGATTGGGTTGGGTTATACTTTTAAATGAGTTGGGTTGAGATTTCCCAAACCGCTATAATTGAGTTGGGTTGTAAAAATATCATAAACCGTCCAACCCAACCCGTGTTCACTCCTAACTGCTAAGACAAAGACTCTTTGGTAAATAGTGAATGGTGGTGTTCCTGTTACTGGGTGTTCTTAATATGTATTTTCTTACACGAACAAGAAAAAAATAATTAAAAGTAAAAAATATAATASTATATATGTTATTTTTATTAGAAAAAACAAATAAAGAGTATTTTGGTCTTTTTAACCCTAGGTTAACAGATTCTGTTAGTGTGAAGGACTTAACCATAGAAAAATGATAACTWTGAGGACCAAATCCATAATTADTTGAGTATAGGGACGTTATCCATAATTTTTCACATATTACAGGGACCAAATCTGTAATTCACTCCTTGAAAAATGAAAAAGATAGGCATTGTATTAATTAGATAATCCAACGATTAGTATTTGTCCGAATGTTTTAAAAACCCAAATAGTTTGGTGTTTAGGGTTTTGTGATTTCTTCTGCTCGCATTTCGGCAAACCCTCTCTGCATCACCATGACTGCTCAAACACAAGAAGAACTCCTCGCATCCCATCTCGAACAACARAAGATTGATGTAAGATCTCTATCGCTTACATTCTTTCCTTTCATATTTCTTCGATTTGATCTCAGTACAACCCTTTATTAGCTTTGCAGTTTGCACTCGACCATTTTGGTGTTTCGGTTTCGGGTTATATTATATGTAAATTGTAGCAAAAAAACGGGGGGATGTAGTTTAAGAATGTATCATCTATGGATGATTAATTAAGGYCTGGATGTATGCCAGATATGGCTGCAAAAAGCTTGATCTAGCACCGTATTGCTGTACTGCACTCTGATTAGCTCATTTTGATTATTTTTTAGGCAAAAAAATGATCTAAATGTTGTGTATCTGCATTGTTACTATTGTTCGTCATATGAACTGTAGGTTTGGGTATATTTGTGGAACAGTTTGTGATGTTTGCAAATATCTTTTCTCCTGATGAATTGTAATGTATATAGAAATTGATAAGAAATGAGGGCATGATTTAGAAGGCTTCTTGTTTGTTGAAGTAATTTCTTTTGATTATTGCCTTCTTCATAAGAAATTGCTAGGGTTTCCTTGATTTCAGAGATCAGTTCTTCATAATGTCAAGTTTCAAAAAGGACTTACTAGGWTCCAAAACGCTGAAAACTCATAAAGACAAGTGAAAATTTTGATTGTTCAGATGTGATTGTAATCACAGCTGTATGAAGATGTTCTTTTCCCAGGGTTGTTTAAGTAGTTGCTTGTAGTTTCTTTAGTTGCTAGCTATAAATAATGATTTATAGTTCAGAAGATAGAATCAGTGTGGTTTTAGCCATTTAGGGTTTAGGGTTTTGATCCAGTTAAATGTCTTTTGGATTACTTCTATGGAGTCAATTTATCATGTTTGGTTAGTCATTCAGAATGCATTATTCATTATGAATGGTAGGGAATCAATCAAGTGCCTCTTGGATTGCTTCTATGGAGTCAAATTATCATGTTTGGTTAGTCATTCAGAATGGATGATTTATTATGAATGATGGGGGACATCGGTGATGATTCATCATGAATGGTAGGGAATGTAAGTCCATTGCATCGGTAACCGTAAAAACAACCAATCGCATGAAATAAATGGTTAAATTTACTTAACTGGTTCTATGAAAACTTCATTCCTCACACCCAACCAAACACAAGACAAGATTTGCCATTTTCGGGGTCTTATTTTCCTACCAAATCGATAGCGTGTCAATTGATTAGTTATATGTTGCTCATATATCCTTTCAAGACTTGTGGGTTTAGCTTTTGGTTTTAAAGCTGATGACTATATAGGTAATGTCTCTGATGTTTAAATGATACTTTCTGCAGCATGATGAACCACTGGTTGAAGACGAAGATGACGATGATGAAGATGATGATGAAGATGATGCCGAAGGTGAGAGTATGTAATTGAACTGTATGCAAAAATTAGTAGTCTAACGATCATTCATGAGTGTTCCATCACCCATGATTGAAATTTCAATCATWTTGATTCATCAATCCTTTGCAAACTTAAGCAACCTCATGCTACCAATATGGTGTTCTTCGCTAGCAGATTCGCAATGAATCACTATTTCTGTTATGTATGGTAATTGCGATATAAACCAAGTAGTGTAATACACTTTCTTTATTTAAACGATACATGATTAGATATTAATGGCTGAGTTTGTGTTGTAAGCAGGCCAAGGAGATGCCAGCGGTAGGTCTAGGCAAAGCAGAAGCGAGAAAAAAAGCCGGAAGGCCATGTTAAAGCTCGGGATGAAGCCCATTCCTGGAGTCAGTCGTGTTACCGTCAAAAAGAGCAAGAATGTCAGTTGTTCATTGCAGCAGCTTTTGATTTGACATATAGTTTAATTGGGTCAAATTCAATGGAAAACCGCAAAATAACCTTGGTAACGGTTCATCTGGACTATATGCACACATGCATACATGTAATTTGTAAGCAGTTTGTTTGGTATGCACATGCATAAAAACCAAGAAACAACTTCAGTTACTTGTATGTACATGTATACCGTCCGAATGAATAGGTACCAGCTATTCCTCAGTTTTTCATTGTGTTGGGTKCTCCTCTAAACCTCCCTCTAGTTTAATAAACATTGTCATTGACTAACAATTAAAATATTTTTAAAACAGATTCTGTTTGTGATCTCAAAACCGGATGTTTTCAAGTCGCCTGCTTCAGACACATAYGTGATATTTGGTGAAGCGAAGATCGAGGACCTGAGCTCACAGTTGCAGAGCCAAGCAGCCGAGCAATTCAAAGCCCCTTCGAACCTTAGTAACGTGGTATCAAAGCCTGAGGCTGAGTTGAGAGTGGTGGATGATGAAGAAGAMGACATTGACGAGAATGGGGTCGAGCCCAAAGATATCGAGCTCGTGATGACACAAGCCGGGGTTTCCAGATCAAAGGCAGTTAAGGCTCTCAAGGCTGCAGATGGAGACATAGTATCTGCAATTATGGAACTCACAAACTAGAACCTCTCCAATTCTATATTCCTGTATGTTTATGATGTTTTTTATGCATCCAAAAACAACTTTATGAGGATTTATAAAGAAAATGGTTTGTTTTACTTGTAATCTTTTTTTATTTCATTTCATTAGGGGTAAATTCGTCCTCAAATGGTTTTATTTAGGTTTTATTTAGCTAATAAGCATTAATAAATAGTAACGGTCATTTAAGTGAAAGACCCAAAATGACAAAAGCGGATACAAGTCGTAAAACCGAGCACCTTCGCAATCGGCAGCATCTTATATTTCTATCCAAACAATATTCAAGAACAAAATTTATATCTAAAACAGAAAGAAATAAGAACTAATACATCTGCAAGTACAAGATTCCAATTCATGTAAAACAAAGAAATAAAACTACTACTACCATCCAGTCGACCACCCAGCACCGCCACCGCCACTTCCTCCGGCTTGTGATTGGACAGAACTTCTCTTGCTGCCACCGTCAACCCAACCACCGGGAAAAGCTTCCCTTCCTGGAGAGTTTTGAGTTTTTGCACCTGGAAAGCTACCCCACCCATCTTCCCCTTCCTTCGACCCACCCTCGTTTCCTCGGTTGTGATACCCTCGTCCTCCTCGCCCCCGCCCACGACCACCACCACTGCCGTAAGGCCTAGGCACACCGCTCGGATGTGCATCATGACCGCCACCGTTCCTGTAATCACTTCTACCTGCAACACATCACACAGATGTAAAACGATCAAAACAGAAAATTAGTCGGATTCACGAGGACGGGTGAACAAAACACACCACTTCTAGAGCTCGGAGTAGAAGTTCTTTCTCGATCTCCAGACGAGCCTCTCCACCCGCTCTCATTGCTATTGGAACCACCCCAACCACCAGAACCACCAGTTGCTGGGCTGCGCATTGGCACCATGGCTGCAACTGACCGAATTGACGGCCCAGCATCATGTGGATCATCAATGTGTCGTTGAAAATACGCCACCAATCTATCAATTTCCTCAAACATCTTCTTGCGGAATTTAAACCCTTTTGGATACAGTCCGATATACTCATGATGTGGATTTGAACTCCGTATATACGTTAGGATAAGGGTGCCGGGATGTTCATGAGATATACCAAAGGAGTAAACAATTCTCGATGGATTCTCAGATTTTTCTTTCCTTAAGCTCTCGTCAACTTCCGCTTTTACCCCATCTCTAAACTTGCGGTATGCCAGCATCGTCTTCAGGTGACCTACTAATGGATCAACATACCGATCCATTACCTGCAATAGTACACATGGTTGCCATCAGTGACGGTCTGCCCGTAAAAGACCATTGTTCGGATAAAATTCACAGAAACAGTTTGTTTTTGGATCGACTTCCATGATGAAACGATATAACATTAGAGACTGACCTCATCCAGATCTTCAAATACATCCTCTCCTATTTTTAGTGTTTTTCCAAGGCGCAGCATACTTGTAATGTCCTTGTTCTCCTTTCCGCCTTCGATAATGTCTTTGTGAGCGTAAACACCATCGTAGATCTTGAGCGTCAAAGTTAAGTATGAGGGTCCACGAGAGCTAGGCCGAACAATACTCTCACCAGGTTCCTTATCAGACAGCATCTAATGAGACAAAAGTATGGTCCTTTGTTAGCAGCTTAATGAGCTTAATGAGACTTGCATCTTATTCAATCAGTTATACTTGACTATTTGGTAGTGACTTAATGATASAAAAGTTTCTAGGAGGGAGCTTTATGCAGATAGTCAAGTTTTTTCCAAACTTGTTCTTCCCAATTAAGAAACATGCTCCTTCCGTTTATGAAAAAACCCTCCCAAACAAAACTCTCTACAATCTATACATACACRTTAATCCACACAGACAGCTTTATCCATAGAGGATTTAATGGAAAGCCAACCAAAGCACCTAAGAATAGAATTTCACAAATAGAAGTAATGGAACGTAAAGACAATCAGGAATGATCATGAACCACCAAGAACAAAAATGCCATCTCGGCAATTCCTGTGGAAGAGGCCTTCAGATACATTAATAAAGGCGTTTTTAATACAAGTATATGCGATATAATTTGTATACACGCACCTCCATTGCTTCATCGGCTGTAATATTCTGGAATCGAGGATGAACAATCATTCTTGGCTTGAAATGTTTCTTTGCCAACTCTTTCGCCTTACGAGCTTTTTCTTTATCATTTTCGGAATTGTCACGGTCTTCATGATAATACGGATCCATGGCTCTATAGTTTTGAGATCGGTCGCTCCTTAAATCATTTTCTCTACAGCTTAAGAAGACCTGATGCCTATTTTTCTGAATCGATTTTATTTTGCACGTTAGGATATCACCTTCATTCAACCTCTCAGTCAAATCATTGTCCCTACGGTCGTCACTATAATCTTCCTTGCTGAGCATACCAGTCAATCCCGACTCAAGATTACATATTGCTCTTTGAGGTTGAACCCTACGAACAGTTGCCTGCACAATTCTACCCTCGGAAAGTGTGTCCTCTGTCTCCCCAGAGATCATATAAAACTCTTCATCCAGACTAGGTTCCGCATATTTTGTTCGCCAGTCCTGAAAACCTTGTATCAGCTCCAATCTCGTATGATGGAGCGTGTCTTTCTTATTCTCCCGTTTCTTGGATTTGGCATACGCATTGACCTCAAGACTCTTCAATAAATTAGGATTTTCTCTCACATGCTCTATCGCCATTTCAAGCATATCATCATCGTCGTTCACATCATCTTGGTTATCTGCGCTATAAATATCTTTAGCCAACTCCTGTGCAAGACCATATGATTCCGGGTGGATTCTTGTATCATCCAACAAATCAATGAACTGACTACTGCTGGCAGCATTTCCACTTCGGCGAACACGTAAGAACCCAACTGCATTTACAAACACCTTTTTGCCAAGACCGTGGTTCAACAAGTCCTTTCTGGTATATATTGAACTAGCTCTCACTAAGGACCTCTGAAGAGAAGCAGCTTTTCTGGGTCCAAGCCCGGAAATAAACTGTAGAGGAGCGAATAACCATTCATGGCTTATGGCTAAATTCACATCGAGACCCACTTGGTTAGTAGCATCTACCATAATTTGTTCAACCATGCCATATTTCTCATCAGCGGTCAGAAAGCTTTCCAGAGGACTAAGTTTCCATGATAATATCTCCTTTGATGGTCCACAGAGGGTAGCAACCATTGCTAAAGGATTTTGAAGATAACGTCCAAGGGCCACAGCACGCTTAACAATGCCTGATACAATGATAAGTTAGACCTTATATGTATATATATACACACACACTAGAAGGGTACTCGCACAATGCAACGAGATACATCTTGATTTTAATGTTTCATTTAATATTTTAGGTCTCTCGATGTTATAATGCGACTTTATGTGGTTTTGAAAAAAAGAAAATATGTTTATTTTTTGAATGAAATATAAATTTGAAGATATTATAAATTTGTGAAAAAAATTAGCATTATTAGTAACTATTTAAAAGTTTCTATTTTTGTGTAATTTCTTTAATTTAATTTTCATTATAATTTAATTGAAGTTCAAAATGAACTAATTTATTTTTGGTTAAATAAAATAATTTATTTAAGATAATAATTACGTATTCTGTTAGAACTCAATGATTATCTTAATTATATTTTAATTTTTTTATATTTAAAATGATGTTTATCATGTATTTGATGTTTATCTGCAGTTAGTTACACGAATTCAAACATAGAGCTTTAATAAGATGTACTCATGCACATTCTACTTGTAATCTTGAATTTTAAGTAATATGCACGATAAACAATACTCTATGCATAAAAAATTGTTTTTAAGAGTTTTTGTCAAATGCTTTATAATATAGTATATATATAGAGAGAGAGGGGGAGGGAGGGAGGGAGGGAGTTTCTGAAAAATTGAGGAACAACCAGGTAACCATTCAACTGGACGGTATGCACATGTGCATACAAATAATTGAAGTTGTTTCTTAGTTTTTATGCACGTGTGGCCGTGTGCATGTTATGCATATGTGCATACCTAACAAATTGTTTGTATGCACATGTACATACCGTCCAGATGAATAATTATCAAGGTGTTCGTCAGTTTTTCATTTTTTTGCGGTTTTCCTATTAACCCTGACCCTATATGTATAGGACTCGAACACAAACAATAAGTTAATTACCAGGTTGCGGCTGAAGCTGATCAGATGATATACGAGAATTTTCATACAAGTGTGGGAGAGACTCATCAGCATATACAATGCTTAAACCATCCATTTCATGGCCAACATCTCTTGGGTTATCTTCTACCATCTTGAAAATGATCTGATAATGAAATAATAGATTAATAAAAATCGTGCATATCTGTACTTTACCTTCAACGATATTTAAAAAACAATCAACAGCAAACTAACAGTAAAAAAGAGGCAAGTTGATGTAAAATGACAATTGTGAACGACTGATCTAAACAAATATAGAACAGAAAGATAACAAGAAAAATGACGGAAACGCATTTACCTCATAAATATCCTCCTTTAGCCGAGCGCAAGACAAATTCACAGCTCCCAGAACAACAACATGAGGTTGGTGATCCGTCATGAACTTAACAACCCGCTGTTGATCGTTCTTTTTACGTTGTTGGTCAGCAACACTTTGACCACGTATACTTAGGGAACCCGCATATAGCACATCAAGAACTTCCCCATATGAATCCAACATCACAAATGTTGTTGCAGGCTTCCCAGGTCCCCAACAGCATGCCATAACTCTTGGTGCAGCTTCATAATCATCTGAGGAATTGACATCATGATCCTTTTTCTGATAAGGTGCCACAGAGACTTTGCCCCATAATAGCCTTCCGTATTCCATGAGTAACCAGTTTTTTGCTCTGCTGGTCAACAACGCTCTTGCCTCTTTCGCCATAGAAGGTAAAAGCAACCCATCAAAAGCATCTTTTATTATCAACTTCCTTTGTTCATTCCACAATTGAGCAGATTTACTCACACCGTCACTAAGATAGTAGTCATGGGCATCACTAATTAATTTATCATGAACTGATACTGGAAGCTTAACAGAAACTTGGATAAGCTTCTCCTCCTCAGCTTTTTGAATAAGAAGCCATTGGGCATCCTCAAATCTTGTCAAAGGTTTGTCCTTCAACCACTTGATCCCCGCAAATTGATGAAGAGAATCTATAGCCACATTGCCATCAGAAGTGGGACTAGTCGACACCACCGCGTTATCCATGAAGATGCTACGTACATGTCTCCTGACACATGGTTCRCAACTAATCTCAACTGCTGCCTATAACAAGTTGTTGAACACATGCATGCAAAATCAGATTATAATTACGAATCGAAGTACCAGAGCTAAAAAGAACAGAAAAAAAGAAGCACATTAAGCAAATACCATGTGTCTAGCGCCTCTGAGGACAGCTTGAGGATTTACAAACATTGCACATGTAAATGTTGATGCCACCTCTTCTGGGGTTTCCTTTGCATCCTCCAATTCATCCATCCTCTGTATAAACAAAGCATCAACATCAATGGTCCATCAGATTGTGCAATTGGGCGTGGTAAAAAGCAAAACTTACTAACCATTTGTTCAAGAGAAATAAGCAATCCAAATTCCTCGGAGCTATAGCCAAACTTGCTAGCAACCTCCCATAGTCCAGCTTTGCTACARATGCTATACTGTGATTTTCTCTTTGGTCTCTTGAACTGTCCTTCATCCACATTATGTTCACCAGGTGGAAAGTGCAGRTTAAATTTTGAGTCAACATCATCGATTTCCCTTTCTGACTCGGCAACTTTGAGGGACTTGGTAATAGAATCGAACAGTTTCTGATTCAAATGAAGACGTGTTTCATCATACACATTTCGTTCTTCTTCAAATCGCTTATTGTAGTACGACTGTAGAGCACTTTTCCGTTTTTGAAGCAGTAACCACTTTCTGTCTAGCTCCAAGATAGCCCAAAGTACCTGCATAGTATATCCAACCTCCGCTAAAGTTATTAATTCCTTCATGCTATGAAGTTAATCTAAAAGAGAAATCGATGGACATGCAATTACCTTGTGCCACCTCAGTTTGGGTTTTTGGTCAGAGTTACTTTGGTTCTTGTCAGCTTGCGATTCTGGATCCTTAAAAAGGCTCCGGCACTCCTCCTTCCTATACATAGCAATAAAAGGTACCTGATAACAAAGACATTAGAAGCTCCACAGATCCCAACAAAGAAAAGCTTGAAAGATTTTGCGGTTTAGCATAGAGATAAGAGACAGCACTTACATCTAATTTCTGAACATGCATAAATTCCAAAAACCGCATAACATCATCCTTAAGTATTGCTAGCTCATGCCCTTCTTCAGTTGTCCTGGTACCTCCTTTGCCAAACAAAGGCGCCATACTCGTTCCAAGTTGATTAAGAATCCAGTTACTCTGCTCGTCTATACTCATATCATCTGTTGGCGGAGGACCAGTGCTTTCCTCGGATATCTACAACCCCAAATTGCAGAATCAATACACAAAGAGTGCACACAGGAAAAATGACATAAATATGCATGTTAACATCATGACCTGCATTCTTTCTGGAATGTCTATCTCCCGTATATGGTCATCCTTCTCAGTCATGTACTTCTCTGAAAGAATGATCGGTTCGAACTCGTCTTCAAGCTTCCTTTCCCTCCATTCACCAGTTTCATCAAACCTGTTGATCTTTTCTAGTCCCAATTTGCGTTGCCTCAAGAGCTCATCAACATCACCAAATATGTCATGAGCCTCCTGCATTGCGGAGGAGGAAACTCCTGGGGCCTGCCTAGATTTTTTCTTGTTAACCTTCCTCCTCCTGCATTATGTGTGACAGTGTCAACAAGGAACCAACAACAAAAAAACCATCTACATACCATTAAGCACCAAGACTCACCTTGTTGGTTCTCCATGCTCATCAACCTCTTCTTCATCAACAATGAAGTCGGCCATTTCATCTTCTTCTTCACCAATGTCTCCATCCTCTTCCTCTTCAGGTTGATCCTCTTCAGCAATATCCTCTATGGGAGGACCTAAATGTTATAGGCAAGTTACAGTTTTCACTATGGCACCATTCAAGATCACGATAAATAAAAAGTCGGTTGAGAAATTAAAAGGAACATACCCTCATCATCCCCAAATAAACTACGTTTGAGTTTCTCCTCTGCACTCCGCCCACCCTTTCCACTCCTATTATATTCCTCCTCATCGGAAAATCCTGATTGCCCTTCATCAGCATCAGCCCTTGCTTTTTTTAGTCGCTTAAATTTTTTACTCTCCTAACATATTTACAAGAAAAACATTAACACACAGATGGAAAGAAAACCAACTGATAAAACACCATCAAGATTATGAAGTGAAGATAAGAATGTAGACCAAGTGACTCACAACTTTTGGACGACGAAAGCCAGTGATGTTATTGTCTTGGAGGAGCTCGTAGTCATCTTCATCTAGAACATAGTTCTTCTCCGATTCTCTTAAGATTGGTGCAGCACGAGTTAGAAAGATATGGTAGCCATGCATTACCAATAAAAAGAAGAAAGAAAATTAACAAGGATTCACCTTTTCTTTCTTTTCTTCTTCCTTTGCCTCTCCTCATCACTATCTGCCCTGTCCTCTTCTTCCGCATCCTGTTCATCTTCATCAACATCGTCCACTATGAATCCGTCTTTCTCATACTCATCTTCTCCTTCTTCTGAACAAGTCCAAGAGCAAAATCACATTAGAAGCTAGACTCCAAGAAACAAAATAAAAACAGTGGACATTAAAACATAATCACATATAATTGCAACCAAAATAGCATCCCCAATTCTTCTAATGCCAAGTAAACCCAATTTATCATGACATTGTAACTAGCTATATCACATGTTCAAGACCAAGATTACAAGCAAATGACCTTCAATATACCCAAGAAACCATCAAAATAAATCCTAAACTCAGACATGACAGAAGGGATCCACACCATAGAGTGAAAAAGATGCAAAACTTTCATTTGTTCTGCAAATAAGTGGCACCAATGTAACTAGAGCGAAAAATAATGTTCCAGGTTTACTGAAATGGAGAAAATATTATGATTTCTACAATTGGGGAAAACATAAAGCCAAGAAAGAAACCCTAAAGAAGCTTCTACAGCGTAAACCAATATTGATTATTGATAAAAGATATACAAAATTCGTACCATCTTCTTCGTCCTCTTCGTCACGATCTTCAGGATCAACTGCGTCCCCATCAGGCTCTTCCCTCTCGTCCTCTTCTACTTCAATCTCATCTATACGTACATATAATTAACCATCGTGCAAAAAGAAACAAAAACCCACTAAATAACCATAAAAATCAAAGACAATGCTTGTTAATTGAAAAGTTGCGGGTTATAAGAACACCTTCTTCGTCTGATAATACGGTTTTTCCAGCCATTTTATGATTGGCGAAGAAAAACAATAAAGGTAGAAGCAAAAACCCTAAGAACCCAGAGCCAGAATGCTGGGTTAGAGCGAAACCCTAAACTCAGAAACGCTAAAGAAACAAATCTCAGTGACTTGATGCACAATCGGAGTCGTTGAAGAGATGATACGAARCGGGTTTCGATCGAAGTGGCCTTAAATAGCATCAATTCTTCGTGTCGGTAAAATTTTGGTAAAACATTTTGACGCTTTTCTAATTTACCCAACTTCTTTTATTTGAGTAAAACTACGTTCTTAGTCCCTGGTGTTTGTTAAAATTGTAATTTTTGTCCCTGTACTACAGCTTTAGTCCTTATAGTTTAAAATTAGTTGTTTGAGTAAATTACGATTTTCGTCCCTGTATTTTGTTAATAATTTCGATTTTCATCGTTGTGGGTTATAAATTACGATTTTCATTTCTATGATTGCCAATTTATTGTTATTTCGATTTTCTATCCTTGAATGAATTCCTACTTTTAAGTATAAGGGACTAAAACAGTAAATAATCGTAATCGACATAAACTTAAACAACAATAAATTGCAAATCATATTTCCAATACCAACATTCCTCTCATAATTTATCTTCCCAAGACTAGCTCTCATCACTCCTTGCGGTTTCATAGCCTTTGACCTCCTATAATGTCGGAGGTTTAAACCTGGCCAAAGGTGAGGAGGGTGTGCGAGTTCATTTATTGCATTTGTCGAATATAAATATTATATACATCAAAAAAATATCCTTTCCTCTTGATCTTCGATCCTTCCCCTACCCAAGTGACATATACTTTCTCATCGTTACCTTTTGGTCTCTTCTCCCATCCCCGAGGTGACGATTCACGTTTTTAATTGCTCAAAGATCCACGGGTTTTTTAAGAAGTATTTGTTACCCCTTTCTAGTTTTCTTCTTCACTGTGTTTCTTCAGGTAAGATATTGCTTATAGTTCCTAGTGGATTGTTTAATCTGTTGTGATTTTGTTTTCATATTTCTTTACGGTTTGAACATCTTCATTGTGTTGGCTTAAAGTAACTRCAACACGTGAACGCACTTTCATCTTGACGATTATGCATATTTTCACTTGTACCTCTTCAAAATTTCAAAGATGATAGAAATTCCCCTTGTACAGTACAGTATATGGTAGATATATCAGGTTCTGTTGCTTAAAGAAAATTTGGGAAATAGATATTGTCACCCTCTTCAATAGTTCAAACGAGACAGATACTAAGCCTTTCTCTAAATAACCCGATACTTGGTTGCAATTGTTGAACCACCAGCAACACAAACATCAAGTCCTTCTCAAGTTACTTTRTCGKGTAACATTTTCAACCATTAAAATATATTGTAGTAAATATTTTCTATCCAGTAAGCATTTACYGAGTAAGAGTCTTTATTTTCATTTATCRAATAAGATTATTGATCCTTGCTATGCCTCTTATCGGGTAAGATTATCGGTCTTTGTCATGCTTACCGGCAAGGTAAGTTACAACCATAAAAAGCTTACTCGGTGAAAATTTGGTAAACAAACCCCTTATAATCGTCAGTATTTACATGGG
>NC_037529.1:4406129-4415993 GCF_001531365.2 Cynara cardunculus var. scolymus
ATTTATTATATATTGTTTTTCATATTATTAATAGTTAATGATATTTATTTTGATTTACCATGATTTCTTAAGCTTATTTATATTTTTKACTGGTACTATTACTCAGTAGACCATTTATTGCGTTAATGATAACTTAAGTTACTAATGATGTTGTAATATTATTATACCTACAATCCGCACAACCTTTTTGTTATGAATATTCTATGTATTATGGTATAATTAAGAGGGTATTGGTTCGTTTTAATGAATGAAAATGTGAATGATAATGGATTATATTGCACTGCATTATATTATTGTTGCTTACAATAAAAAGCTATTAAATGATAGCCGGTTTTTATTTGGAGATCTGTCGGCTAGGGTTCACCCGAGATAGACAAATACAAAACTAAAAAAAAYAAGAGAAAGATATTCATCACTTTCCTCCACGACACATGAACCCACCAACACCTTTATGAGAAACACCACTTTCATCCTTTGATCACTACATCCCAAATGCAAAAGCGACTGTGAAAACATCTTCTTGTTCCTTACGGTAACCAGATGAAAAAAGKCGATTGTGAATTTGTCTTCTCGTTCCTTATAATGACCAGGTGCAGAAGGCGACTCATCTTCTTGTTCCTTATGACAACCAAATGCAAGACAGATATGAACTCGTCTTCTTGTTCCTTGTTCCTTGGTGAATATCTGTTGACAAACACCGAACGCAACTGTATTTGAAGATTTGCGAGCTTCTTGTTCCTTGTAAGTCCCCTGATGGAGGACAAACATACCTTCTTCGTGTCTGGAGATTTGCCAGCATCGATCAATGGAAGTGCTGCCATGGAAACTAGAGGAAAGGGGGAGAGGATGGAGTAGTGAGCCAGTAACAAATATAATTATAAAAAACTAAATAATAAATCAATTAATTAAAAATACAGTAATTTAAATATACCAAGAACCAATTATTGTTTTCATAATCAAACAACATATCTACTACTTGTTTATCAAAGGGTCTTTAGCTTAGTGGTATGTGAGTTTTTGATTTTTAAGGAGGTCAAAGGTTCAAATTTCATAAAAAAGAAAAAGAAAAAAAAAAGAGGGTTAATAATTACTAATAATAAAAAAATTTATTTATTTTTATAAAAAATGGATTTTAAATATTCAAATAGAAATTTTGGAGAGAAAAATCTGAAAATCTATACACACTAAACACCAAGTTAATAAAAACTCTACTCTTTACTCTCTCTTCAAACACCCCTCAAACCCTATATCAAATCCAACACTCTTTTCTCTCTCCATCTCTGCAGCTATGGACGCTCCAACAACTCACACCAGCAATGGGGAAGAAGAGGACTGATTCAATTAGAAACAACCCACATTCCCCGATATGGGAAAGGGGGAAGAAGAGCCTTTACCCACAACCATCACTCATTCACAATCAACTACTCGTAATGCAGACAATTGCTCCTGCTGTGCTAGGATTGCTACTTTATTTCGATTTCGATGTGTGTTTGTTTTGGTTCTTGGACTCTCGGTCTTGCTCTCTGCTGTTTTCTGGCTGCCCCCGTTTTTTCGCCACGGAGATCAGGGAGATCTAGATCTTGATTCTCATTATAAAGGTTAGCAAAAARAATATCTTGTTTTATTTCTTTTTTCTGTTGTAATCTGTTTTATATCTCCATCTGGTATTTCGGCATTGCTCATAAGACAYAGATCCCCATCTGATTTTAATCTAGTGTTGATCATTTGCCTCTGAATTGTGTAGTTTAGGGTTGAATTGCTGCAGTTGGGGTTCGTGGATTTTATGTTTATTTCTTATTGGACTTTAGACTGCTTCAATTCTTTCARATTTTCCGGTGTTCACTTAGGTCTACAATGTCAGTGTTAAATGAGATTCGGTTCGATTCATTTGATCAATGGATAATCGGATAAAAAGCTGATGCTATTTATACCATATAAGTAGTTGAATTCAAATTAGGAATGAATTGCTTACTGTTAAGTTATCTAATCAAAATTGTAGGTAGCAGTATTTGATTAAATGGTAATTTATGTGCCACCTATGCTGTTTACTGGTCTATYCTTTTTCTGTATCTTGTGCTTGGTAAGTAGTAATGAAGCTTTATTGGAAGTCTTATGCGTTCCTAGTTTTCTTGCATGGACTTTTAATTAATTTGGATTATTATAGACTGTTGGGAAGATACAGGAAGAAGCTAAAAACCTGGAGAATCTAAATTTGACATAATGGGAGAATGCTTACTGGGAGAGTAACAAGTCCATCCAGTTTGGTTTGAAAAGTTTATGCAGGGACAAACACAGCTTGATATCTACATTCATTTTGACATGCTGAAAGGGCTCATTCTACCAAACTCAACCCAGGTGGTTAWATTAGAGGTGATCATTTATGGGTCTGGGCTGACACGGGTCAGGACCAACCAATTTTTTTGGTGCAACAAACCTTATGTAGGAAATCCAAACCCATTTTTGCGGGCTTGAAAGTTTCCGTATAAACGGGTGGGATTGCCCACGAACTAACGAGCCTAAAAAGTATTTTACTTGAAAAAATGCAAAATAAATGATTAACACAAAATGTATAGGACACGCCTAAATGCTTACAACTAGGGGCATATTTTGATGATCATATTAAACATCCATATATGTCACATGGCAAATAGATGCAAACAATTTCCCATTACAGAATTTGTACAATATTGGTGTAAATTATTAACCACAAGCTACAGGAGAAGGATAAAATAAATTTAAATTGTATGTGAACCAACCAGAAACGTTTTTAGAAGCAAGTGTTGCTATATGGCCATTTACCAGCAAAATGGCACCACTATCGCTGCCCAATATGAAAGCAATACCACCGATACCTTTATAAAACAGTATTAAATATAATTTAATTAATTATAAAAATATAAACGGGTGAGACGGGTCTGCCCGATTTCTTTTGGCATTGCCCATGTCCGCCTATTAATCTTTAACGGGCAAGTCTGGGCCTGCCCGCTTTTCCAAGACTCGTTGCCAAGCCCACTTTTCTAGCGGGCTGGGTCTAACGGTCCGTTCGGTTTGGGAATAGCTCTAGCCTCTAGCTAAATACCCCAAAAATGAGTTTTGGTGCTTCTTAGCCTGGGGTGAAGGTTCTTGCTTAGCATTTTTTGCTGGTTACCCAAGTGGGCATGCCTTGTGCCTCCACTTCATCTTTTCCTTACCTAAGGGAATAGTGGATCCTCTTTGGGAAGACTATGAGCCTTTTTTCTGAAAGATGCRGAAAATGATACCCCCGATTGACAGATTATGGATCCTTTTGATGCATGAATGTGTAAGTTGATCCTATCATTGCTACCTCTACCCTATGAACCCTTCTGCATATAATTTAAATACTCCCTCCATCCCAAATTAGGTGTTCACATTTCTATATTAGTTTGTCCCAAAATAAGTGTCTACTTTCAAAAGTAAGTGTCTACTTTCCCATTCTATCCTTAATTATGAGGTGGATAAAGTTTATCTCTCTATTATCAAGGGTAGAAGTGTCATTCAAAGTGTAATAAGTACACATTTTAAAACCGTGTGCTATTTTCGTTGTGGACATTTATTTTGGGACGGAGGGAGCATAATAACATCTGTTTTTCTCTTCTTAACACGTATAATTCACTATACACAACAATATACATATTACTGTGTTTGTAGAATGTGAAATAATGAAGTTGCAAAAAGAAATATAATAAAACATAGTGGCTCAGCCAGGTTTGACTCGCTGTGTTTTGAGCTGTTCAAAAGAATGACCTCTGCTGACCTGACCATTTTGGCCTGCTATGAATTCTATATAATGCGTGATCTGACCATATCCGTATGCTAACCTCTAGTTGCTCAAAATTCATCCTCATTTTTCATGGTTAGGACTYTCCCTTATCTACCACTGTAATTGTGCACGTCTGCTCCCCCTTCTTGTTCCTATCCAATGCAATAATTCTTCTTTTTTATTATTAACTTGTTAATTCCATAAAGATTTTCTTATGAAACCCCTATTGAGAAACTGGCAGTATAAACCCTAAAGATTCAGGAACTTCAAGATTACTCTCAACCATCCAGAATATTGCAGAATGGTCCTCAACTTTTATGAGGCACACCGTACTTACCTTAATCTTTATGAGTGATCCTCATACTTGTTTTATTAGACTAACTTTTTATCCAACACCAGGGACCAAAACTGAAAATCTTTGAAACACCAGAAAAAGTGACGCAAAATTTGTTTAGTGGCAGGTTCGATTGGACCCAGGTGGAGAACAACTTAAACCTTAGGACTCTAATAAAATCTGAACAAAAATGAATCCTCAAAACCAAACAGAACATGGGAAWTCCAAACAGCTGTACGACAACAGACTACTCTTGGTGAACCCTACACTACCATCACCCTCTCAAACATAGCAAATATCGTGGGTTGTCATCGGTTGTTTTGCTTTGCCCAGCACCCTGTCTTTTTGATRTCTTTTTCTACGTCTTCTGTAGACTGGCCGTTGTTGGTTGTTTAACTTTAGAGGCCAATGGCCCAGTTGACACTTTAATGTGCCTTTCCATGCTCAACTCTTTCATATGGGTGCTCTGTAATTATTTGGCTATTTCTTGCGGGTGGTAGTACTTACGTATTCCAATTTTTGAGGAGTTGCTTATGAGATAATCAGGGTATCACTAATGACATTAGTTTCTGGAAAGTGCTCATCCACTAGTGATAACCTATCTAGATGTTATGAAATTATCAGTAAAGGTTAACAAATTCCTGTTTTTGGTATTTGTAACTTGTGATTCTGTAATTCATTTATGGTGATTTTGTGTAGCAAATGTGTTACCACATCAATTAACTCTGTCTGTCTCGAATATTCTTTCATGATAATACCCATATAATAGAATTGCATGTCAACCCTGAAGAAGAGAGGCACAGGATTACTGAATAGCTTGACAAYGTGGGATGTTTTTCTGATAATGCCGTTGTTCTTTCTAGTGTTCTATTTCATTTCATCCTTCCATTATCTAGTCAGATGTGGCATATGATGTTCAAATGAAGTTTGAGATACAAATACTACTCTATCTTATGGCCTAAAGGTAACTAAAATCCAACCAAGCGATTAATGTTTCAACTCTCCAGGTCATGATATAGTAGCAACTTTTATGGTTCAGAAACCGTTGTCTTTGCTGGAAGACGATTTTCCAYGGCTTGGGGAAGATATATTTGATGAATTAAGAGTTCCAACTACTAAGGTATACTATCTCTCTCTCTTGATCTTTCTTCCWCATCTCATTCATGGAACTTGTTTTTTTTCTTCAGGTTGTAATCATAACGGCAGAAAGTATTGCCACGCCAAATACAACAAAGGTTRTTTTTGGTGTTGATCCTGATGAGTACAATTCTAAGATCTCGTCATATGCCAAAAGTCTAATAAGAGCTTCTTTTGAATCTCTCGTTCTACGTCAGTCATCTCTAAGTTTGACCGAATCTCTGTTCGGGGAACCATCTTCTTTTGAGGTGCTAAAATTTGTCGGAGGAATTACTGTTACTCCTGTTCAGAGTGCATATCCACTGCAAAAGGTGCAGATCCGGTTCAACTTTACATTGAACTTTTCTATTGAACAAATACTTGACAACTTTGGTGAGTTGACAAACCAGCTAAAGTCAGGGCTGCATCTTGGYCAATTTGAGGTAATAATTTTTTTCTTCCTATTTCCATCATGAAGATCACACACACATGCAAGCTACACAACATGTATCATCTCTGCCTAGTATATGTTTGGTTGAAATGATGGGCTGGAAAATCATTGTCCTAAAGCAATATCATGCAAATCCAACTTACACAAAGTACCTTATAGCCACTCAATTATGTCTAGTTTCTTATTTGAATCACCTAGGATGTTTATACACACACATATGTATACATATATAAATGTATATATAAACATATACATATATAAATGTATATATAAACATATACATATACAGATGTAGCGTCAGGTTTAGGGGAAACCACAAAAAAAATGAAAAATTGAGGAACATCCTAGTAACCATTTATCTGTATGGTATGCACATGTGCATACAAGTAATTTGTCCGGTATGCACATGTGCATACAAGTAATTTGTCCNGGTATGCACATGTGCATACAAGTAATTTGTCCGGTATGCACATGTGCATACAAGTAATTTGTCCAGTATGCACATGTGCATAAACATGCACACATGCATAGAAACCAGGAAACATCTTCAATTACTTGTATGCACATGTGCAAACCGTACAAATGAATGGWTACTAGGGTGTTCCTTAGTTTTTCAATTTTTTGGGGGTTTTTCCTTGAACCTCACTCTACAAATATTTACATAAAACATATGCACATGTCTGTACATATATGTATGCGTATGTGTATCTATACATGTGTATGGATATAATTTTAATAAATCATCTCACTTATAGTAGCTAATCTCTAAATTGAATCGTTGAATGTACTCCCGATGTTAACAAATTTGTAGTGGTAAAAGCAATCAGAGTATTTGAACAATATTCAGACCTTTAACACTGGCCTTTAACATTTCTTCCAATACCTCACCTCCTTCAACATTTTCCTTCCATAGATTTTTTTTCAACTATCCATTCATTTTCCCCGACCAACTGGTTTGCTCCTCCAAACTAGCCAAATTTTTGCTTAATGACATGAATACTAATAGAGCATTTTTGTTATAATACTAGAGCAAATGAAAAGACTTTGAGAGGACCAAACTCAAAATAGCTAAAGTATCCCCTCAACATWTGTTGGATAGCTTGATCAATTGACTTGCTTGCTAGAACAGTTTGTCTTTGTTGCAATCCTTCATAGTGGTCTTTTGTTTCCTTATACTTCTTGGGTTATAACAAGAAAAGAAGAAAGAATAGATAAAATTCTTTTATTCGTAGTTGCTTTTAACTCACACCAATTACGTGTGGATAAGAGGCTTGTAACTATCATCCAGACCTCTTGATGATCGCATAAACAAGTATGGATCCCAACATTTTGGGAAATTACAACCCACTTCTCATCACATTAGCCCACGTAAGCAAAAAGGTCAGAGAGGATTATGACCATTTTAGAATACAAGTTTATTATTTTTGTTGTTATTATTATTATTGTCRTCTTAATAGCATACACTACAGTTGCTGTAGAATGTCCAGGATACCCTTGACCGTGATTTATTAGGGGTGTTTGGTTAGAGGTATTAAACGGTCATAAATGGGATTTAATTTAAAAAAARTGTTTGGTTTTACATAATATAATTGACCCATTTCCCCACAAGCCCAAATTTTCATTCGAGGTTAAACTGGAATGAATTAATTCCTATTTCCATTCCCTTGCATAAACCAAACATCCTCTAGTGTTCTACAATTCCAAAATGCAAATTGGAATCTTGTGTGGTTATATATCATCACCATCAAATATTGATTCTCTYAGCACCCTTCTATTACTGAACTACTGGATATCCATTATAAGACTAAGTATGCTCATTTTGTATTAGTGACAAATTATGAAATTACAAGATAGTTTCTTTCTTGCTTTAGTTAAAAAATTGTACACACACAAGGTTAGGTTCCGGTGAGAAACGAAGTTATGGYGARAAGCGTAAGAAGAGATCTCCACTCTTGGTTCAATCCTAATTGAATGTCAACATTAATGAGGTGCGCCGGGATGCACCATATCAATTCCCTTCTAAAGCGCAATTCATGTGTGGACATGAGATTAAAAGTGATCAAGGGTTCGGATCTCTTCTTACGTTTCTCACCATAACTTTCCTTCTTACACGATCCTTCGCCCCCCCATATATATATATATATCCACACTTGGATTTTCAACTTTCTAGAATCCTCACATCACAGGTATCCAAATATGCACCTACATCACCGTCTGCTTATTCTTGAAACATAGGTTCAGACATCAGAGCATGGTCAATGGAAAGTGTAGGGTTAGCTTGCAGATCCCAATTTCTTTTCTAAAATCCATCTTGATTATTATTTTTGCACTAAATGTAGAAAGYTGAGTTACTTTCTCTACTAAAAGACTTGGAGACTTGCTTTCATGGTCAAATGGACTCCCTACTGACTTGAAAACCAACTAGTGTCAGGGGCTGTTTACCAAAGTCTTACCTGGGTAAGCGCTTACTAAGTCACATTACSTTACCAGATGAATATAATAAGGATCAAGAATCTTACCYGGTAAGAGCGAGACAAGGACCAAGAGTCTTACCCGGTAAGTGAGGACGACGACTCTTACCACGGTAAGCGCTTACCGGGTAAATTGTTGCATACGATGTCGTTTTGGTGGACTAAAATCTTACCCGGTAAGTAAATGATAGTGTTAAATTTTACCGTTAAGCGCTTACCGAGTAAGTGTTTGGTAAACGKYCCCTCAGTAGAKAATCCATAACTTTGTTTTATGGAARGTTCTATTGATAGAAAAKGTTTGACACGTAAAAAAGGTCAACACTTCTAAGTTGAATATTGGTGATTGGACTTACGCAACAAGGGAGTTTTATTTCTGTTCATARTAGAAGCTTACCAACAAATGCCTTTTGAGAAATTTTATGGATCAATCTAATCAAGTATATTCTTCTGTCCATTAAMATCGCAATGTTTGACCGAGCACTCAGCGTTGTGAAACTCCCCCAATCCAATTGAGGAATTGAATTGATAAATGAACATAAGTTTGATTAGTCTAATTTGTTAGAGAATGAAGAAAAATATCTAGAAGAATGACTAGATTGACCTTGAGAAAAATTAGTCATAAGCCTCAAGTTCCCTTCAATAATGACACAATAAATGAATCTTATGGTGATACCAATTGCATCACAAAGGGGTTGTTTGGTTGGTTTTCCATTAAGTCCTGTATGRATTAAGTTGCATGTGTAGATTAATTTGTCTATATWGATTGTGAAGGTTTTTGTTTGGGGARGGTTTTTTCATAGATGGAATGAGGRTGTTTTTATAATTGGAAGGGGAAGGTTTGGAGAAAACTTGGTTTCTGCATAAAGCTCCCCCTAGAAGCTTATTGGATAAGCACTACCARGCAAGGATGTTTARTTGACCAAATAAGYTATGAGTCCCATTAAACTCATTAAGCTGCTAACAAACAGGCCCAAAGTAGTAAATAGTAATGATAACAACAGCGAATAGGTACTTCTAACTTTAGRGTGCCCAAAAAAAGGAAACATTCTAATTTTCATGGAAGACCTCAAAATGGAGAATGTTGTAATCTATGGCCAAAGGGYGCACCCATTAAGATTGTTATTTACTCGGTTTGTTCTTATGGAATGCAGAACTTGTATGTTAGTTTGTCCAATCCAAAAGGGTCAACAGTCGCCCCCCCTACAACCGTGCAGTCATCAGTTGTTCTGGTTGTTGGGACTCCGTCAATGGCAAGGTTGAAACAGTTGACTCAAACCATTAAGGGTTCTCCAACAAAAAATCTTGGTCTGAACAACACTCAATTCGGGAAGGTCAAGCAAATTAGTCTTTCATCTATTTTACAACCCTCCCTTAATGGTTCTAGTGGTGGCGGCACCCCGACACCTTCTCCAGCGCCCCTACCTCAACCTCCTCCTCCTCCTCCTCCTCCTCAGCCCCACGATAACCATCAGCATCACCACCACCACAGACACCAGCACAATAAGCAATTGCCGCCTGCAAAACCACCTTCACCAAATGAAAGTGGTGGATTTAAACATTCCCCGGCACCCTCACCGATCCCCACACATGCACCTCATAAGATTCATAATGCAAAACCTCCGGATTGCCATTCTGGATACAACAGGAAGAAGAGGTCTTTCAAGAATGCAAATAAACATCCTCCGCTACTTCCTCCTGTTTCTCAGCCGAT
>NC_037529.1:4416152-4439892 GCF_001531365.2 Cynara cardunculus var. scolymus
CGCCGCCACCACCGCCACCGCCATCACCGCCATCATCACCGGCACCACCACGACCACCACCACCACCTGTACCGGAAACAATCCCTGCATCAAGCCCATTGCCAAATGTAGTTTTTGCGCATACTCATCCACCTTCAAAAAGTGATGCTGATACAGAGCCTCCTGACATGACACCATCGGGTTCAATTTTGCAACCATCATGTAAGTTAATAACGATGTCATGGCTGTCATTCTTTCAAGTCTTTCAGTAATTCAGCACTTGAATATGTTTGTCTGTTGGCAGCATGTGCAGGTGTTGGTTTGAAGGCCTTCCCCATGTTTCTAGTTATGGTGACAGTACACTTGTTGCAGCAAAAATGAGGGCATTCTATTCTATAATCAAATCAAACTCGGGCAGTTGACATAAAAAACATGTTTTGTTTAATTCCTTCCTTCCAACTGAAACGATGATGTTGGAGGCGTGCAAAGTGGGAGCGCAATGCAAAAAAGACGGGCGTGCTCTCACAGTCGAGTTTCAGTCCTGAGTGGATGATGATGATATATAATTGTTGTTTCGTGGTTGTAAATATTTTYGATTACAAGTTGAGGGGGCCGATGTGTGTTTGAGCAGGTCAAAGTCACGGAGGTGACGGGCCCTTGATTACATTGGTGGCCCCTGTTTTGTGTATGATTCTCTTCATCAAGTTAGAAGGGAAAATGAACCAACAAATGTACCACTTTTCTCTTTTTGTTGCTAATCTATTCAAGCCCACCACTATGCTTATATGGACTCAGTATCCTCTTTCTTTTAAGTCCTGAATGGATAAAGTTGTGTGTGAATTAATCTTTCTTTATGGATGTTTTTTGTTTTTTTGTATAAAGTTTCCCCTAAAAGCTTACTGAATAAGCCACTTTTTATATCGGTAAACTACTATCAAATATGCTTATTGAGATCTTGGCATGTAAGAAGGGGTTGTTTTCTGACTTGGTCAATGTTTCAGTAAACAACCATTTTCAGTCTGTTTTGTGAGACCGTATCTCTTACTCAATCAACATTTACTCGATTTGCATTGGTAAATGATTTATATTGTTGGAAAATGGCATGAGTCGAGTCATCGACAAAGGAGCAAGAGGCTATTGATGTGATGTTTGATAGAAAAACGTAAGTAATCATGTATTTGACCTTAAATTCAGTGTTGATTCGGTCTAATATATTTTCCTTTCTTCTCCCATTTAGCGGTTCCCTCATTTATTTGTTAACAAATAGTCCTTTTGTAGTATATCATGTTATCAATGCTTTCTAAAACTTTTTAAAAAAATATCTTTTAATCAAAACGCATGCTTTTTGTCTTGAAAGTAAGTTTTCTCTTACCGACAAGTGTATGTGAATAACAAAATAGTATATGATATCCATCTGATCGTGTAATATATATATATATATATATAAATATAATCATAAAATTAGATGGTTTTATAAATACGTAAAAGTATTTCTAACATATTCTTTATAATTTTTTAAAATAAAAAATTAAAATTAAAATTTCTAAAAAAATTACATTTATACTTGTAGATCCTCTATTTGAGAGAATTTCAGTATTTTACTATATTATTAAAATATTATATAATTTTAATTTAATTCTAAGGTTAACTTTATTTTAACTAATTATTGATATAGTTTCATTTCAAAATTTAAGTTTGAACAGTCAATTTTCAAAATTATACTTCAAAACTATTATAAAAATACAAGTCTAAAATAATATTGTAATATCGATGATCATTTATATTTATAATATAACTTTCTGACATTATTTAATTTTTTCAAATTAGATCAATCGTAGTTGAATTATAAATGTGTATGATATACAAAGGATTGCAGTAACGGCACGTCCCAAAGGAGCGCAAACTCCCACAAGCCACCATGATTCATAAATATGGAGATTTAAAGCTCACTCACATCAACACCACAGCCACAGGCACAACCACTTTCCCGTGAAAGCAGCTTCTCAGATTGCGTTTAGCCACAAGACATTTCTCCTTTTGCCATAATATCTTCTGCTCAATTCCCAACAGAACCCACACATATTCTGCCTCTTTTTATCTCTTTGAACGTGCCATTCTCCTTCATTTGTTTCTTTCCTTGTTATTTAATTAGTTTTTTTTCTAGATATTTGACTTGCATCAAGTTATTCCCACTTCAAGCAAAGGTACCTCATTCATTGCCGTATTCCTCTCTTACAGTATGTTGCCATCACTTTTCGTTACTTTTTGATTGAATTTTTCCAACTCATTACGATATGGGTCTGGCCTGATTTGATGTAACGAACGTTGTATAAAGTTTTTATTGCTCCATTACAAGGAACTCCACTTGGGTTTTGTTGGATTTTGAAAAAAATCGTCTGGGTAAACTCGCATTTTGTGTTTACATATGATTGAATTTGTCTATTCCTAAAAGTACAGTTTCTCCGAACGTAACTGTTTTTAATTTAATGGGTAGTAGTAAAATGACCCAATTCCACTTTTGGGTATAAAGTTAATTAAACTGCAGTTATTTCTATTTTTGTTGCTATATATATTGAGAAAGTCATCTGGGATTTGTTTCAGATTTGGGGATAATGGTGAATTTGGGGTTGTTTTCTGAGATCAAGCCCCTACTATCAGTGAATGTGAGATTCAGGATACCTTATTATACTCAGTGGGGTCAGAGTTTGGTTGTGTGTGGCTCTGAACCGGTTCTTGGTTCGGGAAATGTGAAGAAGGGCCTTCTTTTGACCCCTTTTCATGAAGGTGATGAGCTAATATGGGGTGGGAGTTTGGCTGTTCCAGCTGGGTTTCAAAGTGAGTACAACTATTATGTAGTGGATGATGAGAGAAATGTAATAAGATGGGAGGTTGGAAATAAGAGGAAATTGGTGCTTCCTGTTGGAATTGAAAATGGAAAGGTGGTGGAGCTTCATGATCTTTGGCTGGTGCATCTCTCTCTCTAACCCTCTGTTGTGTACATTTTTGGCAAGTTATTCACTAATCAAATTTAGAGATTCTGAAGGTATAAATTGTTGAGTTTGTTTGTATGTGTTTGAAATGATTGATAAACCTTTTCAATGGCATAACAATGAGCAAGTTCATGACCTAAATTAGGTGTTTGCTGGTGGCCTCTTTGTTTGCTTCTGGTGGTATGTTATAAATGCTCATTGTTCCCATGTTCGTACTACCAAAATATGTTATACTGGCAGGAAGTTTAATCTGAAAATGATATTAAACCTAAGTTATACTTTGTGAATCTTCATTAAATGATATTTTATTATATCAATTTTCTTCTTATAATAACACTCCTTTATTGTTATAACATACTTGAATGCAGAATGGTAGCGACAGTCTCCCTTCTAAAAGTGCATTCAAGAATGTAATCTTTCGCAAGAGTAGCAAATTGGCTATTGAGAAACCACTTGGCACGATTCAAAATAAGTTGGATGATGAAGGTAATGGTTTACATTTCACACTACCTCCATTTTGATTCTACAGGCACATTTGGATTTTTCAGGTCAAAAAGTCACTTTTTGAAGAATTAATAGATACATTGTATTATCATGTTGGCAATAGACAATATGGTTCCACTTCATAACTGTGATATAATGATGCAAACATTATTTCTTGCGAATGTCCATTGTTTTCAGATTCAATTATCCTCCAGTTCAAGATATGCTGCCCAAATATAGCAGATGGAACATCAGTAATAGTCTTTTCGTCCAATTTGAGCTCCAAACT
Source organism: Cynara cardunculus var. scolymus (assembly GCF_001531365.2). NCBI lineage: Eukaryota > Viridiplantae > Streptophyta > Magnoliopsida > Asterales > Asteraceae > Cynara > Cynara cardunculus. The sequence goes on from NC_037529.1 coordinate 4,419,894, forward strand.
TTTATATAAACACGTAATTTCATGTGGGTTACTTCTATATATGGTGAATTGAGTTCTATCTGTTTTTTTTGATGCAGATATATGTAATTGGCAGCTCCGAAGAGCTGGGGAGATGGAAGGTTCATGATGGACTAAAACTCAATTATGTTGGTGAATCTATTTGGGAAGGCGATTGTGTTGTACCAAAGGGTGCTTTCCCCTTAAAATATCCTTTTCATAAGGGCTGTTTGGTTGGTTTTCCATTAAGACCTGTATGGATAAAATTGTCTGTTGTGGATTTTCTGTTTGTATAGATTGGGGAAGTTTTTGYTTAGGAGGATTTCATAGTGGAAGGAGCGTGTTTTTAAATTGGAAGGGCATGGTCTGGAAAAAAACTTGGCTTTCTGCATAAARCTCCCTTGTAGAAGCTTACTGAATAAGCCACTTTCTATATCACTTAGTCACTACCAAATAGTCATTTCTAGCTGACCCAATAAGCTGTGAGTCTCATTAAGCTCATTAAGCTGCTAACAAACAGGTCCATAGTCTACTAATGCTTTCTGTACTTGACTTTTCGCTCTCGACTTATTCTTCCTTAACACCTTTCCACATACAAATACTGTAAATATGGGAATAATGGAAATTTCTCTCTAGAATATGGTTCTAATCGGGAGATAACAGTTGACATCTCAGCCAGTGGACCAAATTACCTTATTCTTTCAGATGGCATGATGCGAGTAAGATGTTAGATAGGTATTGTTGCTCTCTTTCATATGTATGAAAATGGGTTGTACTCAAACTGCAATGTTGTTTACTAAGGAAATGCCATGGCGCGGTGCTGGTGTTGCAATTCCGATGTTTTCCGTGAGATCAGAGGATGATGTAGGAGTTGGAGAGTTTCTTGATCTGAAATTAGTTGTTGACTGGGCTGTTGACTCTGGATTCCATTTACTCCAGCTTTTGCCAATAAATGACACTTCTGTGCACAAGATGTGGTGGGATTCGTATCCATACAGGTAAGAATCTTCTGTAAACTGAAAGACTATAATGAAGGGACATATGTTTGAAACATGAACAACAACACAAAAGGTGTAGTTTTCTCGTCATTTATACACTTTTTATGGTTTTCATTTCCAATTTACTGAGAAATGATGGTAGTTATTCTATGGGGAAAAAGATAAAGAAAAGGTACATTTAGGATGATAGTACGCATTAGGGATTTATTAGAATTATTCTCACATTGCTAATAATTGCCTAGTGTTACTATAGTACCTGATAAGTACTAGCAAAAAGAATGTGGAATTCCTGGTTCAGGAGAAAACCCCCAAAAAATGAAAAACTAAGAAGCACTCCGGGAACCATTTATCTAGACGGTATGCACATGTGCATACAAGTAATTGAAGCCGTTTCTTGGTTTTTATGCACGTGTGCATGTTATGCACATGTACATACCGGAAAAATTGCTTAGAAATTACTCGTATGCACATGTGCATACCATCAGTATAAAAGGTTACCAGGGTGTTCCTCAATTCTGATTTTCTTTACGGTTTTCCCTTGAACCTGACCCTATATGTATCATGTTATTCACTATCTTTGTCATTCATGTTTTACTCTCTATGCAGCTCTCTCTCCGTATTTGCATTGCATCCACTATACCTCAGACTCCAGGCACTTTCAGAAAATATACCAGATGATGTCAATGTAGGTCTTGCTACCTTATTCAAAGTATCTAGGATGTTGTTTTATTCTCTTTTTTGAAGTATATACTATTTTTATACACAGAAAATGAAACTTACACACACAGCCTCACCTTTGGCGAGGTTGGAACACTTGACCTCTAGATAGGTTGGGTTACCAGATACCACTTGGCCAAAGGCCCTTCAGCTGACGCATGGTTTTATGTGATCTAACCGAACATTAGGGTAAAAATGATGCGTGTTACTCAGGAAAGAATCCTGAATGTGGCATATCAGAGTGGCTTACGATCTTGAAAAATAAATTAAAGGATGTAAACTATAGATATAACATGTTGTAGCAACTTTTTTAATTCTTTAGTTATAAAAAACAGTACCCTTATGCTCTGTTTATCTGCCCTTTTTTGCAGCAAGAGATACAGAGGGCAATGAAAGAGCTCGACGGAAAGGTAGTTCTTGTAGATTTACTTAATTTTCTAATAGAGACCGGAGCCGATATTAGGACATGGAATCTGAACATTAATTAGTAACATAGAGGTCCATTCAACCGCATTGCACATCTTCCATATCTTAAAATTTATCCCGTCTTTTATAAGGTAAGTTTTTAAACCTCCATTAGGGAATCTAAGACAACTTTTTCCTGTATTTATTTGTCCTGGAATCTTGAAGAACTGATCTTGAGTAATTGTAAGCAAATCAACATTTTCAATATATTCTATATAAAAATAAGCTTGAAATGAATTCCAGTTGTCACTTTAAATGTTGACTTATGCAWCTTATATATTTCCTTTTTCTGCTAAACTGGGATCTTTTGATTATTTAATATAGTTGACATCAGAGGGTGATGAAGAATCATATTGGAGACATCAAACTTGATACGAATCCAGTTGAACRCTGAGCCATCAAATAAGTTTCTATTAGAATTTGGCACATTCAGCATTTAGTTGTACTTTGTGCAATTTCATGTTCACCCAATCAAAGTGAACTTACAAATAGTAACTTGATRTTACAAGCTATATGTCTAATGAATTAGGTAGATCCTTTACGAATTAGGTAGCTTAGCTCTTATCCACCTTGGTTTGTCAAACTTACAGGCTCTTGAGCTTAAATTATTTTTGTTTTATGAGAACTTGCAAGATATTCGACCATGCATGACTATGGTGTTTATGCATTCCAAATCACCGGCAATTTTTGTCAATTATAAATCATAAATCATTAAATTTTTATGTTTAAATCCTTATCTACAAGACTTCATACTTCTACACTGCATTCTCACTAATTAGGCTCGTACTTTGTAAGATGGCTAAAGATAAGAAATAACATGATGAGATGTCTTGAAATGAAACCCATATCTATTGTTCTAAATTTATTCGTCAAAAGGGTTTTGATGTTGGATCATCTCTACTAAAAGGCCCTTAAAAGTGATTGCCCAGATTTTAATATGTTGCAGAGTGTAGATTACGAGGCTACTATGGCTACGAAGCTTTCAATTGCCAAGAAGATTTTCGATTTGGAGAAGGATTTGATACTAAATTCTAGTAACTTCAAGAATTTCTTGACTGAGAATGAGGTACGTGTTGAATTTAGACTCGTGTAGAGATTTGTTGTATTAGATGTATATCAGTTAATGGTTCCTTGAGGTCCTATTATTACAACTTTCTCCTTGGTATCTGAAATATTCTAAAATCYGACAGCAAACATGATGTTATTTATCTGTTTTTCTTCCATGAGACAGGAATGGTTGAATCCGTATGCAGCCTTTTGTTTCTTACGAGATTTCTTTGAAACTTCAGACCACAGCCAATGGGGCACATTTAGTCAATTTTCAAAAGATAAGGTGCTCACGTGATTTTATTTGCGTTCCGTTTGTCAGATATGAAGTAGCTTGTAAATATTATAATATAAAATGTTACTAGTTAATTAAAAATTTATTACAATTACCATGCCACAGAGAAATAAATGCCTCTTGTGCTAATCCTCTTGACATCTATGATGTAATTTCATCAGCTTGCAAAGCTTGTATCCATGGACAGCTTCCATTATGACATCATACGCTTCCATTATTATATACAATACCATTTGCACTTACAAGTAAGTTTATTTAGTTATTATACGCCTAAGGGTCAGGTTTTGGGGAAAACCGTAACAAAAATGAAAAACTGAGGAACACCTTGGTGGTGTGCATACAAGCAATTTGTTCCGTATGCAACATGTGCATAACATGCACACCTGCATAAAAACCAAAAAATAGCTTCAATTACTTGTATGCACATGTGCATACCATCCAGATGAATGGTTGCCAAGGTGTTCCACATTTTTTCATTTTTTTGGGGGTTTTCCCCTGAACCTCTCTTATACGTCTAATATGCTTTTCTGCATTATGGTATCTCAACATAGCAAAAAGAAACTTGATATTACTTTTTGTTCTTATCCACAGTTGTCAGAAGCAGCAGAATATGCAAAAGAGAAAGGGGTGGTATTGAAAGGAGATCTCCCTATAGGTGTTGATAGAAATAGTGTAGATACTTGGGTATATCCAAATTTGTTCCGGATGAACACCGCTACTGGTGCCCCTCCAGATTATTTCGATAAAAATGGGCAAAATTGGGGGTTTCCCACTTACAATTGGGAAGAGATGTCTAAAGATAACTATGCTTGGTGGCGTGCTCGTCTGTCACAGGTTTCTCAAATCTCGCTTCATATTCTGGTGTCATTAGTTCGATTTCTTGATCCGCTTTGCTAATTCAATTTTGTTTCATCAATTATTCTGGATCAAAGATGGCAAATTATTTCACGGCCTACAGGATAGATCACATATTGGGTTTCTTCAGAATCTGGGAGCTTCCGGAACATGCAATGACAGGTCTAGTTGGAAAATTCCGACCATCTATACCTCTTAGTCAGGTAAATTTTAAGATGCATTTTTTCGTCCTCATTCTTGCATGTCTCATCTTTAAAAACGACAATGGTTGTTTTGATATAAATTAGAAACATGTCCTTTTATAGGAGGAGCTTGAAAAAGAAGGAGTATGGGACTTTGATCGATTGAGCAAACCGTATATTCTGCAAGAGTTTTTACAGGTTTCTTGATTTCTGAACTCGAATGCTATCATTATCAAACTCAAAGCACCCACATTAGATTTCGCCTATTTTGATTGGATATATTATTTGAAGGGTCATATTTATTGAAGTTATTTGTTTTTTTTCAGGAAAAATTTGGACCTTCGTGGATAGTCGTAGCTTCTCATTTTATGAACGAGTTTCAGAAAAATCGTTATGAGGTAGTATTTTTTTCAAGACTATACTTTATCTTTTTTCATTTTTGTTCCAAGTCTCTCCTTTTTCTCTGGGGGCCTGTTTGGTTGTGGGATTTAGTGGAATTTGGAATTGGATTCCATTCCAATCCTACATTTGGTTTGAAGGGAAGTTCAGAATGGAAATCCCATCAGTGACATACCACCACATGGGATTTAGAAATCCCATGAGGGTAGTTGGTATTTCACAGGATTTGTTTGTAATAATGTTTTGAAATATGTTAAAAACACTTGTTTTGTAATAATCAATTAATAAAAGGGTAATTTAATTATTTTTATGCTTACAAATCAAACACATTTCGGCCACCTGTAATTTGTTACTTTCCTTACACACTACTGACTACTATAATATCCTTCGGTATTGCAGTTCAAGGATGATTGCAACACGGAGAGAAAGATTGCTGCCAAGCTGAAATCACTTGTCGAGAAGTCCTTGTTGTTGGAAAGTGAAGAGAAATTGCGTCGTGATCTCTTTGACCTTCTGCAGGTAAGATATGAAGATATATATATATATATATATATATATATTTGAGTAAAATGGAATTAGAATTAGTGCCTTCCATACAATCTCTTTCTCTTTAATCATTCTTTATATCGTCTTTACTGTGTTTGGATTTACTAAATTCATAAATGTTCATTACTTTGGCAGAATATCGTGCTTATTAGAGACCCCGAGGATCCTAGAAGTTTTTATCCTCGTTTTAACCTAGAAGATACGTCAAGTTTCAGGGATTTGGATGCACACAGGTACTTGATATACGTGTACATATACTAATGATAGAGGGAGTAATGAATTTCTTCGTTTCATGATTAAGGGTAGAATTGGAAAGTAAGTACTTGGTTTTGAAAGTGAACGTATTTTGTGGACCCATGTTTTGGGACGGAGGGAGTATTACTTGAATACAAGGACCAAATAAAGATTCTATTTTATTAGGAAACTAGAAGCTTTTACCCTTGATAACCCCAAAATTTCATCTTTTTTGGTTTTCATTGTTGTCCAATTATACAGCAAAAACATCTTCAGAAGATTGTATTATGACTACTATTTCCAACGGCAAGAGAGTCTTTGGCGCCAGAATGCCATGAAGACTCTGCCTGCTCTCCTAAACTCGTCGGATATGCTAGCATGTGGAGAAGATCTAGGCCTAATTCCTTCTTGTGTTCATCCTGTATAGCTTTCTTCTCTATAACTTTTATACTGTTTTTACGTTAAGCATCATCCTCGAAACTTATGCTTCAAATGAACTTGTTGCAGGTTATGCAGGAACTGGGATTAATAGGATTACGTATTCAACGTATGCCAAGTGAAGCTGATTTGGACTTTGGCATTCCTTCTCAATATGGCTACATGACGGTATGTTCCTTGAAATGCCTTTTTTATCGTGTTATATTTGGTGTGACATATACATCTGTATTGTGTTTGGAATCATAAATCATAGAACTTTGTGATTTGTTATTCTAGAAAAGATTCAAACACACCTGAAGGATTAAAAGTTATTGATAATTATTCCATGAATGATAAGTAGAATCATCAAACCTTCGCCTTACAAAATCATTTGGACGTGATGGGATTTTTAATGTGTTTGGGATAAAAAGCCAACATCAACATTTCGGATTTTTATTTCTGATCCAATATGAATTATTTATCGTTATTTTGCATGTAGGGGAAAGTTCAAATGAGAACCATAAATATTTTGAGAAACTGGGAATTTATGCATTATTCATGATGAATAACCCTGGATAATTATGAATATTATTCATCATGAATATCATGCATTTTTATCATGAATATCATGCATTTTTATCATGTATTTTCRTTATGAGTAATTTTTAGAGTATATTACGTTCTTTGCCCCTGTRGTTTGTTAAAAATTGCGAATTTTGTCCATGTGGTTTAGAAATTGCTTTTTTCGTCCATATGGTTTGTAATTAATTGCTATTTCTGTCCTTTTGAATTACAATTTATTATTCTTTTAGTCCCAAACCACAGGGACAAAAGTCGTAACTTGCTGTAATTTTTATCATGAACATCTATCACGGCATTCATCATGAATAAAGCATGAATAGTTGGTTCCAAGGTTCTCCAAATATTTATGTGGTTCTCATTTAAACCTGCCCCTATGTCCGTTTGTGTGCGTGCATATATAACACTTTTACCTAGTGATTAAAAAGTCAATAAGCCCATCTTTTGTCCTCTTTTACGTTGAAAATGATTTATTTTATGTTGTCTTTTGCAGGTATGTGCTCCGTCATGCCACGATTGTTCTACCTTACGTGCATGGTGGGAAGAAGATGAAGAAAGAAGACGTTTGTTTTTCAAAACCATGGTGGGTTCCGACAGTTTGCCACCGAAGCAATGTGTTCCAGAAATAGCATATTTTGTCCTGCGTCAGCATGTGGAAGCTCCATCAATGTGGGCAATTTTCCCTCTACAGGTACTATATTATGTTCCTAAGGGTGCGCTTGGTATCCAGATAGGATAGAACGGAACAAGACAAGACATAACAAGACATAACAGATAAAATGACCAATTTACCCTAATGTGTTGTTTATATATTTTATATATTTTGATTATTTATGTAATTTATTAATGATAAGAAAATTAATATCTTATATAACAAAATATATCAGTAAAAAGTTTTCGTCGACACCAAAATAAAAAGCTTATGAAGTTTCATTTTTTAAATAAATTTTCTATATTATTTTATTATTACTAACATTTAATAAATTACATAAATTAATCAAAATATAGAAACCATATAAAAATAATATTTTGAGGACTAAAAAAGTGAAAGTTCAAAGAGTATAAAATACGATAAATAAAATTTAAAAATAATAAAATGTAAAGAGGAAGGCGTATTTGATGTTTTAGAAGAGAATTAAGTTTTATTTTGAAGTTATATTGGTAAAACATAATTCTATTCCACCTTGTTCCATGGGATGGGGGGTGGAATACGCCTGTTCCACTTTGTTGCATTCTGTTCCTGATTGTTCCAAATAAAGTCATGCCAAACATGTAACAGTGAGTTATCCCCGTTCTGTTTGGTCCTGTCAAGTGTACCAAACGCACCCTAAAGGCTTCGGATACCAAATTCAGAAAAAATAGAAACTAAAACCATTTATGTACACTAATTAATTCATATGTTACTGTTTTTTGTTGCCTTGAACATCTAGCTATGATTCTGTCATGCGTGTAAATTAACGAATAACTATTTTTATTGTTGGCAGGATTTGCTAGCATTAAAAGAAGAATACACGACACGCCCTGCGGTAGARGAGACAATCAATGATCCTACGAATCCTAAGCATTATTGGCGATTCCGTAAGTTCCCTTCTTTTGTTCTTCCCTGTTTTTTCTATCAACGTAATACGTTTGACAAAGTTCAAATTGGTTACCGTTACCCTTTAGGTGGAATATTGAGGTTCTCAACATGGCTAATTAATTCTTTGCTAAAATTGCATAATTGGATTTTCATAGAATTTCCCAAGAAAATTACAATGTTTGACTTTGCATATAGTAGTAAAACCTTTGACTATTATGCAACCCTCGTATGGCAGGGTAGCATCTTGTGTACCGGAAGCTTTTAAGAGTTTTTGGCTTCTTTTCTTCTACGCTACCTTTGTATGCTACACTAGCATGACAGCGTAGCATTTTGTATACCGAAAGTTTCTAAGAGTTTTTGGCTTCTTTTCTATGTTATGCTTGTATGCGACGCTGACATGGCAGGGTAGCATGTCACCGTTGCATAGACATCTGTAATGCATTGCTCCGACCACTTGTACCATACAACCCTCTTGAACGCGCCAACCATTTATCCTCGTGTTTTCTCTATTATGTTAACTTGTAATGGAATGATAAAACACGTTTAGTGGGTTCTTTTCGTCACAAATGTCTAAATTTAACATCAAAAGTTGAGTTCCTACTCATGTAATTGCATATTTTTATTCCCATTCGGGATGTATTCTTTTTCAAACATTTCCTCATTTTTTTTTTCAAGTTAAAAATATCTGTAACGGGTTTTCTTGGTACCCCTTCAGGTGTTCATGTGACAATGGAAACCCTGTTGAAGGATGCAGAACTTACAACAGCGATTAAAGGACTAGTTTGCGGGAGTGCAAGATCGTATCCTGGTGAACAAGTGCAAAATCTCTCTGCTGTTACAGAGAAGCAGCAAGAAATTGGAATCAAGCAGGAGAAGATTCGTCTACCGAATCAAGATCCAAAAATTACAAGCATAGCAGTTCTGTAAACGATCCCACTTGGAATCTTTGGAAGCAAATGGATCATCAATGGCTGTTATGTGTTTATAAGATGGATGTCAACCCAAATGCTGTAATAAAAGCTGTAAATCTTTTCTAGAATTGTTTTATTTGAACTTGTTGAATAAAATGGCAAATCCATGTGAATGTGAAACTGGATTTTGAGATGTTGGTATGGCTTAAACTAACAAGTGTCCATAAAGAAATATCAATATATTGGGTTCAATTTTTTAACTAGATTTTTTACTTTCTACTAATGTGTATGTGAATAATCACTGTATTCATTTTAGCCTGTGTATATATTCATATATGAATTTGCATATATTCATATGTGAATAAACAATGTTCGATAATGTGAATATATATCAGTGTCTGTAACTGGGTGGGTGGTTAGGAAGCCTGGATTGTAGGAAGGGAGGGTAAATTATATAAAAGCAAATGGAGGAAGGAGAGAGAGGGAGGGTAGGGGTGGGGGATTCGTTTTCTTTTTTTTGTTTCTTCATTTTTGTTGTTTCGGGTGACGGAATCCATCTTCTTCTTCTTCTCTCGCGCTCTCCAAATTGCAGATTTCCTCTCCCTGAATGCCTCACCAGTGTTCAGGGTCTCTTTCTCTCTCTCTCTCTCTCTCCCTCTCCCTTTCCATCTCCCTCTTCCATGTCAATTTTGTCTCATCCTCCCTTCCAACCACTTTGTTTTTGTATTGCACAAAGACCAAGTGATCTTCGTTTTTCAATTGGAAATGGAGGACTAGATCATCATTCTTTACATCGCTTTCATTGACATGCAAATATTTCCTCTTGCAGTTAATTGTGGCAATCTTTTAGAGGAGGAGCGAGGGGATTAACGATGGTAAGATCCGTCAATGTTTGTTCTTTTTCAATTTCCCATCTAACCTAATTGCTAATCATATATATATGTATACATATGTCGCTTTTCATTTCATAGGTGGTCGGAGATTAGCAACCTGGATCTTGCAGTTGACATATGCGATCATCTAGTATATGCCAATGCCAAGTAAGAACGTCATCAATTTATGTTTCTTATCTTGCTTTTTCCACGATCAAATTAGGTCATCAAACTGCATCAATTGGTTCCTTCAATTTGATTCAAAATGATTTAACATATTGTAATTTTGGCTTGAAAACAACACACGACCATTGCAAACAATATTTTGGTATCCTTTTTATGCTAGACATGATGTTTTTGGTGAAGTAGAAGGAGAATGAATATTATCCATTATGTATGTATGAAACTGGATGGTTGATCGATTAATCAAATATATGATTTATTTTGTTTGTTTTGACATCCTTGGAAACTCTGGTGGTTAACACTAGCTATGGAATTGTTCTGTTTTTGGCAGACATGTGATGGCTAATCTCCTAGGGGAAGACGAACCCTCTGAAGAATTTTCTTAGAACCCGCTCTTTAGCATGTGTTGCAGCCATTCTTACCTGCATGACATAACACCAGGATGGCTGTAGTTGTTAATCATCCTCATGGATTTAAGCCACTTGCCCGACCCCCAAGATGCAGACTCCAATCTTACTCTCACTTCGATCCAACCATGCTCGATTTCACCCATAATTCCCATACATCTGATGTTACCACTAATTTTCACAGAAGCTATTCCACCCCATGTCTTTCCTTGGCCAATAAAGCCAAGGAAGAGTTTGAATCACCTAAACCGAGAATTGAGATCATTAATGGCYGTAAGGCCCCAATGGTGCATGCCCTTGTAGCCGAGGTTGCCATTGCATTAGCATCTGGGGTCGAACCCAAGCCAGTGCCAAGTGGCCTTGGCGGTGCCTACTATTTGCAATCGAGGAAAGGCAATACCATTGCTGTTGTGAAGCCAGCCGATGAAGAACCACTAGCATTTAATAATCCTAAAGGGTTTGCGGGTCGGATGCTAGGACAGCCCGGCATGAAGCGGTCCATCCGGGTAGGTGAAACAGGGCTCCGGGAATTGGCTGCTTATTTGCTTGACCATGGGGGATTTGCAGGTGTTCCTCCATCAGCACTGGTCAAAATTTGTCATGTCACATTCAACGTAAACGACAAGGGATTGGCTTCATCCCCACCGTTCAAAATCACATCAATACAACGATATGTAGAACACGAAACAGATGCAGGAGATTTGGGCCCCTCTGGCTTCTCTGTTGGTTCAGTTCATCGTATTGGCATACTTGACATTAGGCTCCTTAATCTCGACAGGCATGCAGGGAACATGCTTGTGAAGAATTTTCACGGGAGCTATGCTGCTGGGGTGGCTGACCTCGTCCCAATTGACCACGGGTTTTGTTTGCCAGAGTCATTAGACGATCCATATTTTGAATGGCTACATTGGCCCCAAGCCTCGATGCCCTTCTCTGATACAGAAGCGGAGTATATTTCAAATCTTGATCCAYTGAAAGATGCAAAACTTCTAAGAAGTGAACTTCCTCTTATTAGGGAGTGCTCTGTACGTGTTTTCGTACTTTGTACCATTTTCTTGAAGAGGGCGGCTGCTGCTGGACTTTCTCTTGCGGATATAGGTGAAATGATGACAAGGGAGTTCATCGGAGGTGAAGAATGTTGGAGTATTTTGGAGAATATCTGTGTAAACGCAAAGGCTAACTTGGATGCGGACATAATAACTGACGGAAGTGATGAAGTCAAAGAAGACGATGAAATGTTTGCATTTGATGAAGAGGGTTTGAACCTGAAGAAGGATGTTTCAAGACATCCAACAAGTGGTAAACCACCAAAAATGATGAAATTTTCATCKGAAGGAGCAAGGAGTCAGTTAAGTGATGCACAATTGGCGAGATTAGTACAAGAATGTGATATTAAAGATGGTTGTGGTCCAACTGGGATACCAATACTAAGAAGCGTGAGTTTTGCAGCTCACAACAACAATCATGATACCGGGGTGTGTGTTTCATTCGAGGAAATGAAGGAAGACGAATGGTCATCGTTCTTGGAGCATTTTGAGGAGCTTTTGCCAGAGGCTTTTGAGGAGAAAAAGAGCATGAGCTTGTTCAAACAGAGGTTAGGAAATTCTTGTGAATTCTGAAGAGAACGTTGATTTCGTGAAACAAAAACAGGTACTAAGCTGATTTCGCTGTATGTATACTCCAAGTAACTGTATATTATACATACCCAACAACACTACTACTGGTGTAGATAATTAATTTGTATGTCGGAAAAGGGAAGGGCTAATCTGCCTGCCATCCTTTCCATCTACCCTTAGGTTGCATTCCCTTCTTTCTTTTGTGTTATTTTAACTATGTATAGAAGCAAGCATATAGGCCGTGCGAGCCTTGTAGCAACTCCTAAGGAAACCGAGTCTTGGAAGCCATCTTTTTGTATGTTGCAAAAAGAGGAGTTCGGTGCATGGGTCGCCTATAGGTATGTTTTTTCCCCTCAATTTTATTAATTTATGGTAAGGAGTCGAGTAATATTATTAACTTTTGTTTGTAAATTGGAAGGTGGATTCACCTAAAATGTGTCTTGGTGATTCTAGCAAGGAAGTGCTATATGTTTTGTGAAAGTAGCACAACTGAATTTGCATGTATCAGATATTTTATTTTACTTTCTTTTGGTACAGATTCATATAGTATATGGTTTTAATATACATATAGTTGCATGATTGCTTTGAATTTTATCTAAATAGCAATTGAAATATGACCATAAATCATATTATCATTCATGTTATATATCACTATAAGCAGCCTAGCAGAGACTTTATAAACACAGCCCCACTAAGAGAAAASTTAAACTTTGAGATGAAAGAAGACTAATTAGAATTTTAAATATCAAGTGTCCTCTAGCTCCATAAGATGTTCTTGAGAAGCATAAAGAATTGGAAGTCTTACCCTTGGCTGGTTTGCAGCAGTAGCAGTGAGAGATCTATCAGGGCAGTAGACTATATATAAGCTTGCAGATCCATCCATTTCTAACCAGTATAGATGTTGGCCAGCACCATAACCACCAAGAAGTTTGTATGAAGTCTCTGATTGATCCATAGCAACACACATGTCCTCGTTACCTAAAAGGAGACTCAAACAAGATGAGACATATGTTTGGTGTTAGTAGACCTGTTTTATATGATGATTGTAGGTTCTATTGCGAGCTTATGTTACATCTAGGTGTGTTCAGATGACTAAGGGGCCGTTTACCGAACACTTACCGTCAAGAGTCACCGCTCTTACTTACCTTATAAGGTGACGTTCTTGGTCATCAGATTGTTGATAAGCATCTTTTATCCGGTAAGCACTTAATGGGTAAGATTCTTGGTCCTTGCTATACCTCTTACCGAGTAAGATTCTAGGTCCTTGCCGTTTTCATCCGGAAGGTAAGTGACACCTGGTAAGAATCACCGATCTCAATTACTTTACTGGGTAAGRTTCTTCTTGGCCATCATAATGGCATAGTAATATTGTTGGTAAGCATTCTTAAGCACTAATCGAGTAAAAGTCACCACCCTCACTTACTGAGTAAGATTGTTATCCCTTGCCTTGCATCTTACTGGGTAAGATTCTTGGTCCTTGCCGTGCTTATGCGGTAAGTATTTGGTAAACAGCCTCTAAGTGAGTCAAAACTGTTGGGTTTTAAGAAGATGGCGTGAGCCATGAAACCTGAAGACCAAGGGTATTTTATGGAAACCCTATTTGACTCGTTGCTTTTCGAGCAAATTCATCTGCATTTTGACTATATCTAGCAATGAAAGCCTTTCATCAATGGCTGAAAACAGAGTTTTAATGATTGGGAAGTGGGACAGATGAATAACCTGCAGAGGCGTAKAACATATAAGAGGGGTATCGGGCTGAATACGTAGGGGTTTTTAGGTTGGTCGGGTTTGTATGAAAGGATTTTCACGTAAAATAGAGAACTCACAGGCAGCAAACTCTAATTGGGTCTGGTAAATGAAATCCAAAACTGCAGACATCTCTCTCTCGAACTGATGAAAAGGTCCACTGTCCAAATTCAGTTTTCGCAGTTTGCATACTCCCTCTCCCATCTCCATCATCGCACCTTTATGATTCTATCAACATGAACACACATTTCTTGCATCAAATCATGACATTTCAAACAATAAGTTGTTTTTGGCGTTTTGGACAATACAACATTCATTAATAATATAGTGCCATCAAATGCAAAACAAACATGTCCTTTATAATAACCTGATTGAAGAGATGATGGAAGCCGACGGMGCACTGTAGAATCCCATGAACAAGGGATCGGATGGGATCTTCGGAATCATTCCATATTGTTTCTAGGAAGTCGTGGCATCCGTGGTAATCCCGAGTGTTGAATAGCGCCACCGCCTCTGTGAACTTGCCACCAACTAAATCATCATCATCATCATCTTCTTCTTCTTCTTCTTCTTCTTCTTCTTCAATGGAACGTCTGCCAGGTGGAAAACGATAGGATGCCGATGGCTTGTATTTGGATGAAAATGAGAATTGATTCTTGTATAAGAAAGATGGGCAGATTGATTTTGATGCTAGTAGAGAAGAAGAAGGAGGAGGTAGTAGAAATGGCGACCAAATAGTAGCAGCCATGGATTTTGGTTTCAGTTTTGATTTTCTTGCTTTCTTAGTTCATCTACTTATGTGGTTCATGTGGTTGAGGCTGTTCTCAAAGTCTTTGTAGCCGATGTTTATATCAACTTTTTCTAACCATATATAAAATCATTATTTATTTGTTCTTGTAGCAAATTTTTGTTATTTTCAAGACTTCCACAACTTAATACATCTTGATTTCAATGTTTTATTTTATTATCTGTCTTCATCGATGTTATAATATGGTTTTATGTGGTTTTGGAAAAACGATAATGTTTTTTATTTTTAAATAAAATATACATTTTAAGATATCATAAATTTTTAAAAAAAATATATATCAAAATTAATATCAAATTCAACTATTTAAAAGTTCTTGTTTTTTGTGTAATTTCTTTTTATTATAATTTAATTTAAGGTTAATAAGTAATTTATTTTTAATTTGACAATATAATTTTTTATAAAGATGTTAATTAAGTATTATGTTATAACTCAATAATTATCCTTATTATATTTTAGATTTTTTATATTTAAAATGAAATATTTATCATTTATTTGATTATGTTTATCTATACTTAGTTACAAGAATTCAAACATAAAGCTTTAATAAGTTGTACAATTTACTTGTAATCTTGAATTTTAAGTAATATACATTAATAAATATAAGATTTTTTAAAAGTTTTTGTCAAATGTTTTATAATATACTATATATATTAAATATGAAAAGCACGAGAGGCCTATATTCACCTCTTTTACAAGCATCCTAACTTATATCCCTTACAGGTTGAGTTTGGGTTTAAACACAACAGATAACATCACAACTACACACACACACACACGGGTATTAAGTTGAAATCCATGCACAACATTTACAAGTTACTTAGTTTTTTGTATCACTAACTGCAACTCTCCCACTTTCCGTAACTCGACGCCAAGCTTCTTCCTCCTCGTTGTTGCGCTAATTCCATGATCACACTACGACCACACGCATCCCACTGTCGTGCCATTTCTCCAATCGACATCTTCTCCCCGAGCTCACGTACTGATCGCTCGAATCTACATACCATTTCCTTAAACAACATCTCCCCCAGTTCGCTGATTCAAGCCATATCGATTAATGAAAAAACTTTCCCATGATAATCACGACAAGATTTCAATAATTAATTAATTAACATATATATGATCATGAAAAAGAATTGAAGATTAGATATTTTCACTCACCCCTGGACGCTACAGCGTGAGTTAGAGACTATAGGTGACGAAGCTGGATAATCAACCGGAACAAGTAGCTCAATCACAAACTCCGGCCTCTGTCGTATATATATAAACAACAAATTAAACGAGTTAGCATATTTCTATTGTCATACTTTTATATAGGACATACGATGTATTGTCTTAAAAACTTAATTCTTATAAAACAGTCTATTAAGACATTTAAACATATTTGATGTCCTATAAAACCAATTCTATTATACTGATTTTGCTCTAGATTTGTGAATTTCAGTTTCACAAAAAGGGCTAAGAATGTTCAAGTCTTACCTTTTCAGATGAAGCACCTCCCATTAGAGTGACTAGTTCAGGGAAAGACACATTTTTGTACAGACACCTGACCATGGTTCCTTCATAATCTCCATGTAAGCTAATATTATCTTCAGATACTTCCAAGGATGTCTCAAGTAGCTTACCATTAATCTCTTTCATCTCCTCCAATATTGCCCCATTTTTGCACTGTTCGAAAAACTAGATTTCAAACAAGAAACGTCAAGAGAAATAACAGGCGGTACATTCCAATCTTGTTGAAAGCCCTGTTACACCTGTATTAAGACTACATATCGACTTGACACACTACAACAAGATCAGGTTTATAAGACATCAAAAATGTCTTAGTGTCCTAATAGATTATTTTACAGGACCAAACACTTGTGTGTCATATATATATATATATATATATATATATATATATATAAAAAGATGTTGTAATAAGTTTATATGATGTTTTTGAGCCCTTCGAAAAGTTTTTTAGCACACATTTCAAACATGGTATCCTATTAGTCTGTTTACAGGACACTATTTGAAGAAGTGTCTTATAAAACAAATGGTGCTTATAGGACACTCTAAATATACTATAGAAAGACTAATAGGACATTTTGTTTCAAAAATATCATAAAAACTTGTTAAGAAGCTCAAAGCGTGCTATAAACTTATTACAACACCTTTAAATAATAACACATAAAGGTYTGGTAGTAGTCTATTAGGATACTTAAAACACTTTTGGTATCTTATAAACTCAATCTTATTGTAGTGACAAGTAATAAATAAAACAAAATATATGTAAATCTGGTCATCAAGACCTCATTGTAGCATAATATTCTAACAGAAACAACTTTGGAGCCATTAATTTGTTCATAAAGCACAAAACTTTACCTCAATCTTGGACCTCTTCTTCATGGATGTTCCAGTTGAATCCATGTCCCATTCCTCAAAATCAAACTGATCAAAGCTCTCAAGATCACGGAAATCCGGTGATGAACGATCCACTGACGTGACACTCAGTACACGCCTCATTTTTCGTTCTGGCTTGTTTTCAGATTCTAACAGAAACCCGGATTCATCTTGTATATTTGGAGGAATGAGATTTTTGGGTTCATTATCATATTCCAACAGAAAACTGGGTTCCATTTCTGTATATGGAATGCTATTCACTGCCTTCTTGGCTGAGCATATGYCTTTTAAAGAAGAACTCAAAGCTTTTGATGATAATGATTTTACCTGAAATGCGAAAATAGTTGTAATGATCGATTGATCGGCATACGCCAAACTATATTGTAGCAAATTATAATGAAACATATATTTAAAACACGCATGAATTCGATCATATTATTACTAAATATGGACATGATTTGAGGTTTTATTTTGGGGGGAAAAGTGTTCTTCTCAAAGCATGTTGCAGATTCAAAAGAGGCTACCTAGAAGACACTACAATTAAATTCGTTCTATGTCAAATATGTCTAAATATCCTAATAAGACGCCTACAATCCAGTTTATTAGGATATTTAGCCCTATTTGACATTCTAATAATAAGTTGAAGTCTTATAAAGTCGATTTTTGTTGCAGTGAGGTAATGTATGAGTACAAAGATAAAAGGGAACGTACCACTTGAACTAAACGAAGATGCGGGTCGTTCAAATCTTGTGACGACTCTTGGCTTTTTTCTGTGGAAGGAGCATCCACGGATGAAGTTGTTGGTGTTCTTGGAGCAGCACCCATATCAGGAACTTTGTCCTTGATGATGGTTCCCAGATTTCCAGATTGGACAGACGTAATCGGTGTTTCGGGCTTTTTACTCTCCTCAGTTGACAACGACGATACACCAGAAGACAACTGTTTCTGATCAGCATGAGTAGGAGTTGATGAAGAAGCCGCCAGTAGAAATGGCGAACGAGCAATTGACTGTGGTGACAACACATTGTTTGCATCAACTCTTGAAGATGAAACTGCATTCCACGAGGATCGACCAGGAGCTGCCTGCTGATTAATTGGCGGATTAATCGGCTTAACAGCTGACGTTAGAGAAAATGGAGGTGAATGGAACTGGTTCACCATTCTTGAAGTACCCAAAGGAGACATATTCTGCATCGGTTGTTTCAGTTTTTCCGAGCTTAATTTCTGATGGGCGGTCATGGCTGCAGGTTGGTTGTTGAGCTGATGAGATTGAAAATTATTCGCGGTTGTAGTTGTTAACAACCCGCTACTCATTTGTGTTGTGCTTAATACATTCGGCTGTGCACCATTGAACGAGCCAATCCGCAGTGGATTCACGGGTCTCTGATCTATACCCGTTTGAAAAGAGACATTATTGACCGAAGAACTTGTCGCCATTCTTGCTTGTTGCGGCCTT
Organism: Cynara cardunculus var. scolymus; assembly: GCF_001531365.2. NCBI lineage: Eukaryota > Viridiplantae > Streptophyta > Magnoliopsida > Asterales > Asteraceae > Cynara > Cynara cardunculus. The sequence goes on from NC_037529.1 coordinate 4,438,582, forward strand.
CTCGAAGGGAAATTCTGATTAAAATTCAGCATGCTGGTTTCTAGATTTGCAACCCCTTGAAATAGATTTTGTTGTGGGGTGTATTGCAACTTCATGTTGGCTCCAGTAATGGGCTGCTGCAGCTGTGGTGGCTGATGGACCAATAATTGCGAATACTGTGAAGAACTGCTGCCGTTCTTGTTCCTGAACGACTGGAGGTAGTTAACGATAAAATTCATGTAACCATGAACTCTTTCGTAAGTTTTTGGGATCATGTCGACCGTAGGAATGCTTAAGAATGTGATCATCTTCTCCAGGAACTTTTTGACAGTTTCGTATTTGGTTGCTGATGGCGAATCCCTTTCCTACAAGCCAGAATCACACATCAACAGTACACACGTAGAAAATGTCTAAATGTCCTAATAAGTTACTTTATAAAGCAATCTATTAGAACATCTAGACATTTTTGGTTAGAATGCCGGAATACGTCCTAGCATCATATTGTAACACTTTTATACATGAAGCACAATTATTTGGTCCTAYAAACTTAAGTCCTATAAAACAATCTATCAGKACATTTAGAAATTTTTGGGCGTGATATAAAAGCATGGTGATTGAGTTGTACCTGAATGCACAGCTGTTTGGCGTTTCTATGCATGAGCAGTAGGTCGGTGAAGTATCTCTCTTTCATCAGCGAAATCTGCAAGCCACATTGAACAATTTCGAATCAGCAAATGCTTCATGTTCAAAGAATCGGAATCATAAATGCCGTGAATATTAATGTAAATAAATGAGTTTTTGAGTAGGCAAAACGGTGATACTACCTGTCTTAAAGCATATTCACCCCAAGCAGCCGTAGTAGGAAATTCACTTGGAGCTCTAAAGACGCTCGGAGCTGCCAATTAAGTACATTAAACAATTACTCGAACAAATCACTCGTCAAAGTGTTAAAGTGCGTTGAACTTAGAAAATGAGRCTATAAGTACACGTCAACTTGGATGATATAAAATATGTATATACAGGCCCGTTTCTGACATTTTATGGTCCCTGGGTGAACATAAAAACAGGGCCCACCGCATTTGAACCTCCGTGAYTACAAGGGGATTTTTGTTCCTTCTTGGATTTGAACATGGGATCTCCAGACAYTTTTGACCTTTGGAGTCAAGCTCAAACCAATTAGGTATCACCCTTGTGGTTACTTAAATTAACGTATTTTTTATTAGGTAATTTGAAACCAAGAGTATAAAAACTATGGTTGATAAATTTTTTTAAAAAGTAAGGATTTTTTTAGTTTATAACAAGAAATATTTGTTATTTTGATAATAAAAAAAA
>NC_037529.1:4440761-4447287 GCF_001531365.2 Cynara cardunculus var. scolymus
TGTGTATATATGCATTCCATATATAATATATGTGCTAAGAGTGTTACGTATATCGAGTCCTTATATGTATGTATATGTTTAAACATAAACATATATATATATATATATAGACTTGGGATTACGTGAGACCAATGGTTTTTCGTGAGACCCGTAAGACCAATTCTCAACCCTTGGATTAGATTTACAATCGTCAGATCTGAACATTTATAAACGCCACGAGACTTCTCACTAATTACGAAATTGCCACCTTGCAATTAGATCATTAATTTATAAACTTGATCAATGAACATAAATTGGTCTTACGGGTCTCACGAAAACCCTTCGGTCTCACGTGAACCCATATATATATATATATATATATATATACATATATATATATATATATGCATTCCATATATAATATATGTGCTAAGAATGTGTAACTTTCCAAGTTACCTGCCATGGCATTAGCAATCTTTCCTTGATGCTGTTCTTGTGGCTTCTGCTGCCCATCACCAATTGCAAATCCTTGAAACCTATGTGGCCCGTTTTCTGGTATCAAATTATTAGAGCTCCTAGAAGGCTGTGGAAACTGTAACTGCATTTTACTCGGATTCTGCTGAAAGCTCTGAATCGGTTGAACCATCTGCTGCGGTGGCTGTGGCTGTGGCTGTGGCTGCTGCAACTGACTTGTGTTACTTTGTTGCCACAATGCCTGTTGATTTTGCAAATGACTCGTTTGGCTATTATTAACCATCGGCCTTGGACAGGGCTGAAGCTGGTTTGATGGAAATCGGTTTTGGTTCTTTTGATGACCAAAAATGATGTTTGATTGCTCGATTGAGGAATATGTTTGTGGCTGTTGGATGGCTTTTTGCTTCARGACCTGTTGCCTTAACGGTTGATCTTGGAGCGGCTGGCTAGGCTGTATGGGCTGATATTGGGACAAATCCATTGTCCTAGATGACCGAGAACTTTGTGCAACAGGATTAGAGACAAAGTTAGGTGCTGCAGATAGTATCTGACCTGCAACATAAAGCWCGATTATTACAAACTTTGTTTTAAACGTCTCCTAAAAACTTGTTAGCGTGTCCAAAAGCATACTATAAACTTATTACARCATTTTTTACAAAGAACGTATTTTATTAGGACATTTAGACATATTTGACATCTTGTAAATACACGTTCAGTTGCTACCTGATCTTGGCAGTGTGGCTGTGCTACTGTTGGCAGCCACGCTGCTCGCTGTCATCATCTCGGCAATTCCAGATTGTACTGACTGCATAAAAACATGTAAACAACCATTATACAGTTTTAATTTTGACAATCCCAGATGACTGTTTCCATAAAATCATATGTTTTTCATGCTTGAGTTGAAAATTTCTTGTAAAAGATTAAAAAGCCATCAACTTTGAGCATCATCTTCATAAATCTTTATACTGCACACCCTCAACTCCAAAATTATTGAACACATATTACTTCCGTACCCATCATCATAGGGGATCAAAGATCCACTCCGAAAGCATTTGCTGATAGTTGCTTGATGACATTATCGGTAAAAAAGAAACCTTTTAATGCTTTGTTTCCTTGTAAAAAGATTAACTTAGATTCTTGATCATTGATTCGTAGCTCCACATAGCGCAAAGTAAAAAGATGTTCGAACCATTAACAATATCATATGAACAAGTTGTTAAAATGACTGGAATACCTTATTTGCTGATGAACCTCCCCTTAAAACTGTGCCTCCATTTACAGCGGTCGTGTTTGGCTGAGTAGGGTAATTTGGATTGATCGTCATTGCAGCCGCACTGGTGATCATGAAAATTAAGCCTTTACTCTYGTTTCAACGCTATATATGTATAGATTGTGCTTGTATGTATATATATACCATACTTCATAACTCAAAATAGTGAGTCTGATATGAAAAGGTTTGCAGCATCAGTAACCAAAAAGAAACATTAGTACTAAAGCTAATTAGCCAAGTTGTCACTAGAATCACAATCAACAAACAGTWGGCCTTTCCATAATTTAAACTCAACCTCTTAAACTTTTTGTTGACATTGTTTTAAGGCATACAAGTATAACAAGTATAAGAAAAGGTCATTTCTGACAGGTTTGAGAATATTACTGTTTAACAAAAGAATCTGATAGGTTTGAGAATCACTATTTAACAAAAAAATGCCACTTTCACACACAACAACCTCTAGAAACTTGCCAGAAAGTCATGGATTTAAAAAGTAYTTATCGGTAGGTCATTTAGCTAAATAATCGCAATAAGAACATCACACATGTTCAAAGAAAGTGYGACAAGTCCTGTTCACAATTAAGAAAAATCTAAAAGTTGATCGAGTCTAGTGGATGTGGAAGATACAAATAACATATAGAAGAAATGTAGATTATCCGGTGACGACATCAAGTATAGTCACGGTACGAGGATATAATAGAYGTTATATCTATATTGTTCGCTAAACGACAGACAGCCGCAAAAACTTGAAGCGAACAGACAACCACGTGCACGATAGGGTACTTGATAACGCCCCTGTATGTAGCCCTAATTGACCTGAGCTCAACAGTATACAAACCTACAAAACTGTCTTTCTAGAAGAATTTCTCGAATGTACATAAAGAGGGATCGAAGTTTCTAATTGCGCATTTAACATTAATGCTGAAAAATATCTGATCATGTATAATATAGCAATAGATCACTTAGAATGGTGATCTTTTGATGACAGAAAAAATAGAAGCCCTTTTTTCCAAAAGTTTCTTTCAAAGACAAACTTAAAAGTAAAATGCTATGATGGTCCTTCAATAAATACTACCATGTTCTATCTTTTTGGGTGTCTTCTTATCAATTACATGTCTTCTCCTTTTCTCATTTAAATCCTTCCCAAGATATACATGTAGAAAATACAAAAAACAAATGTTATATATGTATAACTTTCTTCTTTGGCCATGAGCGATAAATCGATCTAGCTAGTCATTAAGCAACAAAGAAGGCGATGATCGTCCTTAATTACATCCTCAGCACAATCTTWATTAGTACCATATATTCAGCAAGCATAATTAGAAGTAGAACAGATGAAAGAAATAGTTTTAAACATGTAAAAAWATATGTAGAGTAACTATGTAGTGCAATAACTCATTACCTCCCTTGCTTAATTTCTACAAACTGATCATTCAGTTCCTGTAATATATATATATATATACACACACAAACACACACCCACACAGACACATATACAATAATAGCTAAAATTTCCAACATATATATATATATGCTAAAAGCAAACAGTTCAAACATATATATGTATATGCAACACATGTACGGAACAGAAAAGATCGCATACAATAATAGCATTTGGGGACGACTCTTCCCCAAATAGCAACTAGCCCTATGTGAATTTGTGCAGATTATTGATCTCAGGAATACCCAAAAAATTAGCGGAATATATATCAAGACAAAAACATCCGGGAAAAAAAAAAAAAAAAAAAAAAAGAGATAAAATCGGGGGTTGTTTATGCAGTGATTAATTAGTGTTCTTGATCAATTAAAAACACATTCAGACATTATCACAAACACCTTGAGAAAACAATCGCAAGTCCCCAAACTCGCTCCAACATGCAAAAAATCACTTTAACTCAACAAAAAAACTTAAAAATGAAGAATCAAGAACAAGAAATTGAAAGATAATCATAAATTTACCAAGAATTCACTAATGAAAACCGATGATCATCATAAATAAGTTCGTTAATCCAGGTATCCAAATCCTGTCCTGAAGCATTGCTCGGATCATCAACTGCTGGTTCACTACTACTGCGACTACTGCCGCTATTCATCATGCAAAAACCCTGCAAACTTCAATCAAAACAGCAAAGTGAAAAAAAACAATGAGCAAGGTTCTTTTTAACAAAACCCAGTTGAAAAAGACTTGAATCTATCAAACCCTAACAAGATTAGTCTACTGTGATCATCATATATAGTGATACGATCGACCGACAACTGATGTTAGCAGAAATTTAAGTCCGATTCAACGTGGCATTAGCTACGTACTGCAGTCGGTGGGATCGATGTAGTCCACCAAGTAAAGAAAACGTCCAGAGAGAGAAGAAGCCAGAAAGGAAAATCTGATGCAATCGACGTTACAATTTTGCCGAAGCTATATGCGTATGTGATCACGCCTGTGCTTTCTTGATGAATTTAAGTTGGTCTTTTGCATTGTGCTTTTGTAGTGAACATATTTTCWAATATCATCCAATTCTATCTCTTAAATGTCATTTCAGTCCCTTGGACTCACTGAACTTTACATTATTAGTCCTTTCATCTCTTCCAATTCGTATGTAAGTTGACTATATGGTCCCCACTGACTGCAACAATGACGCTTAACGAAGCCCAACTAAAGGGGCAAAACAKTCATTCTACAAATTTACATGAGTATTAAGGTTCTTTGGGCCTATTGTGTCAATGTATCTAAACTTGAAGGTGCTTTTTGAAACAAAGGATGCTGAAAATGTTCTGAAAGTCAAATATCAGATTCTAAAAAAAGTAAAAAGTTACAGTAACAAATTATGTGTTTAAAAATAAAATAAATATATTTAACTTTAATTAATTTATTACACTTAATCATTATATTATTAAACATCACAATAATCATTTTTTAATGTTTTATAAATCGGGTTTAATTGAATTTTTTTTTAATTCGTTAAAATAAAAAGAATCAGATTTCAACGAACAGATAAAAAGTTATTATATAGAAAAGGTCGATTTTAATCGGTTTTATTATAATTCTTAAAATCCGTAAGAATTACTTTGAAATCGTATGTTGTATGATAACGGTGGTTACCTTTTTATCTAATAAATTACATCATAATTAATAAGACATTTTTTGTTCGTAGAMTGGTGTCTACAAGAAGCCATCTCAAACAACAAAGCTATTTTTTCTTATTAAGAGGTTGTTTACTAATCACTTACCTGGGTAAGTGCTTATCACGTTACATTACCTTATCGGATGAATATGGTAAAGACTAAGAATCTTACCCGGTAAGAGCGAGACAAGGACCATAATCTTATATGGTAAGTGAAGGCGACGACTCTTACCATGATAAATGTTTACTAGGTAAATTGTTGCATACAGTGTCGTTTTGGTAGACTAAAATCTTACCTGGTAAGTAAGTGGTAGTATTAAATTTTATCGATAAAGATTTACTGGATAAATGTTTAATAAGCGACCCCTAAATTATAGTACTTCTTGTTCACAAAATATGTTCTTTCTAATCATATAAAAAATACTATGTTCTTTATATTACATAAAAACATAGTACATTATATAAAATATATTTTTTGAAAATAAATCACTATTTAACATTTATCAGATAAACATTCACCGATTGTTAATTTATCTTATTGGGTGAGTATGGTAAATACTGATAAATATTAATATTCGAGAATCTTACTCGATAAGTGAGAGATAAGACTTTTATTTAGTTGACATTTACTGGATAAGGCCTATTCCTGACAAGTCATAAACCGCCCCTCACCTTTTTATCCGCTTTCGGTTTCTCATCCTAATTTTTCGTCTTTTTTTTCCATTTTTAACCTCTTTCTTTCAATAAGATGTTCTTTTAAATTAAATACTGTTTTTTTTATTAACCTAAATATCCAACTCACTATGCGAGCCGACTAATCTCAGGGCGACCACCTGCTTTTCAGATAGCCCGTAGTCACCGCATTTAAACCTCCGTGGCCACAAGAGGATTTTTATTCCTCATTGGATTTGTACCTAGAACCTCTTAGTACTTTTAAATTAAATACTGTTAAATTATATAACAATGAGTTTGTTTCATATTTTTTAAGTTTTCTTATCAAAAAAGTTATTCATATCGTTATGAAATTTGTTGATGTAAGTGTACGAATATTATTTAATAAATGTTATTCACAATCTCGTGTATTTTGATCATTGATAAATATTAATTTTTTTTTATATAATRGATAATATCATCATGATTAAAAAAATTCAAAATATAAATTACAAAATTATATGATTCTGACAAAACACCCAAAAAATTTGAAGTTCAAAAAAGCATGAATCGGTTAGAAAAACGTGTTGTTTGAAACATTTAAGTACTCGGGTTTTCGGTTATCATGCTGGTGTGGCGAGCGATGTGGTATCCAACTCAGTATTATTTGCTGACGTGATTGATGATGTGAATGTTTTTAATGTAAAGTTAGTCTTCAACTGGTTACCCAGATACTTAAATGTTTAAAACTTTAAATTTTAGGTACACAAATGGAGTTTTGAAAATATGTTACTTAAAATAAAAATCAAGTTAAAGTATGTTACTTTTTTATACAATCTGCCTTAAATTTTTTAGAGATTGGAGATTTGTCTGCAAAATCTTTTGTTGATTTTTTTTATTTTGAAATACTTTACAAGATGTAAGTTTAGTTTTTAGAAATGTGTTAAGAATAACTGCTTTTTAGTAAGTTTTTTAAATGTTACGGATTTAAAATATTAAAATATTCATAAAAATTTACATTCAAATCTTTAAC
>NC_037529.1:4449150-4464418 GCF_001531365.2 Cynara cardunculus var. scolymus
TTAGAACTCAATGATTATCCTAATTATATTTTAATTTTTTATATTTAAAATGAGATGTTTATTCTGTATTTGATTGTGTTTATCTGCAGTTAGTTACACGAATTCAGATATGAGATGAAATCGGATAGAGATGAAATCGTTTAGGGATGAATGAGTTTTAGAGTTTTAAGAGTTTTAAGTATTTTTAGAGTTTTAGTCAATGCTTTATAAGATAGTATAGATATTGTCAGACTCTCTCTCTCTCTTCGAGACATTTATTTCAAAAACTCTTGTTGATGGGAATAATAAAAGAATAAAATGCATAAAATAATAATTTATTTTTATAAATTTCTTTATTATAACATTGTGCTTTCAGTTTTTTCATATTACAGTAATGTATTTTCAAACTATTTTTTATTAAAAAATTGTACTTTGAAAAATTTACTCATTATAGCATTGAGTAACCTTTTGATTTAAATTTACCCATTATACCAGGTTCTCATGCCACCTCATTGTCCATGTAAGCTGTCCACATGTACTATAGTGATTAGGGGTGAGCAGCGGAACCGGGTACCCGACTATGGAACCAGAACCGCCTTGGAACCGCCGGTTCTGAAACCGGAACTGATATGAGTGGTTCCGATTCCTAAAATACGGAACCAATTTAGAATGGTTTTGGTTCCGGTTCTCAATTTTTTGGAGCCGTTACCCGCCGGGTACCCGATATTTTTTAATAAAAAATTATTATTATTTTTAATACCAAATTTATAATAGGTTTACATCTTGAAAGCACGCCGTCATCTTTATTTTTCATCTAAATTCTTCATATAGAATGATTCATATTTTTTCAAATTGTGTGTTCACTTGGATTTATAGTATGTAATCGTTAAACTTTAAACATTTACCATTATAGTATGTAATCGTTAAACTTTGAACATTTTCTATTAGTCTATTATGGTTTGTAATCGTGAAACAATATTTGTAACCATTATTCTGTATAATTTGTATTCTTGCTTTATTTATTTAGTGTTTTGGCAATGTTTTATTTTTTATTTCTAAATAACAAAATTTTAATATTTTAGGAAGCGGATACCCGGAACCGGAACCGGTTCCCGTTCCAAAAATTTAAGAACCGCTCTAACCGGTTCCGGTTCCAATATCTCAAGAACCGCCGGTTCCGGTTCCGGTTCCNTCTAACCGGTTCCGGTTCCAATATCTCAAGAACCGCCGGTTCCGGTTCCGGTTCCTGTCAAAAAGGGCGGGTACCCGCCTATGCTCACCCCTAATAGTGATGTAACTTTCTTAATACAATATTGTGAGTTTAAAATTATTTTATTATAACATCTACTAGTTCTTAGTAAACATTGTACTTTTAATTTTAATATTTAAATATTTTACATGATATTTAATAAATATTAAACGAATTAAAAAAAATTAAATTATTCATCAATATACCAATATTAATAAAACTAGTATAAAACAATTTATCTCGCTAATATTTAAAAAAATAAGAATTGTTCATTTTTTACCTAAAAAATATTATCGTTAAAGAATATATTATATTTGTTCAAAAACTTTTACTTGACGTATAAATATATTAAATCAATTAGATTTTTTTGAATTAATTATCAATATCACAATATTAGAAAATTATATAACACAATTTATTTCGTTAACATTTTAGAGAGAACTTTAAAAGAGATGTATTTTTATGAACAACACAAAATAAGAAGTGGTACCTTTTTTACAAAAAAATATATCTCGAAAATAATATAACATATTTATTTAAGAAATATTTTACTCTAGAATATTTAATTTGCATGCAATTTAATAAGATAAAGTAAAAAAAAATGTTTTTTTAAATCATAGCAATGAAAAATAAAAATCACTAATAATAATTTGAAATATGTTTTTATTTTGATTTTAATTAAGTTATCAATATGATATGTCATCCATATCATCTCGTTAAAGCCACACAAGAAAAAAAAATTAATGGGTTAACCGGTTTAAAAGGTAAGAGGTTACACATTGCTATAATGAATAGATTTTTTTAAGTGCGATGCCTCAATAAAAAATAATTTGAAATGACATTGTTGTAATAAAGAAAAACAAAAATAGAATGCTATAATAAGAAATTTTATGAAAGTAAGTTGCTATTCCATGCATTTAACTCAATAATAAAATAATATCTTTCACTCATAATATCCATATTTAAGATTCGTTTACCAAACACTTACCCCGTAAGCGCTTACCAGTCGAATTCAACACTATCAATTACTTACCGGGCAAGATTTTAGTCCATCAAAAATGAATCATATGCAACAATTTACCCCGTAAGCGCTTACCATGGTAAGAGTCGTCGCCCTCACTTACCGAGTAAGACTCTTGGTCTTTGTCTCGCTATTACTGAGTAAGATTCTTGGTGCTTACCATATTCAACCGGTAAACTAATGCGACTTGATAAGTGTTTACCCAGGTAAGCATTTGGTAAACAACAATTTTAGTCTCTTTCATACTTTCTTTATTTTGAAGAATCTATTGGAATAAAAAAAAATCCTTAAAATCTTTATTTTCAAGAATCTATTAGAATTGCGATAGTAAGCACTTTTTCTAACATATTAAAATCACCTCTAGCTAACCATAAGGGTGGTGCCTGATTGGTTTGAGTTTGGCTCCAAAGGTCAAAAGTATCTGGAGGTCTCAGGTTCAAATTCAAGGAGGAATAAAAATCCCCTTGAGGCCACGGAGGTTCAAATGCGGTGACTCCAGTCTGTTTGCAAATCAGATAGTCGTCCTGGGATTAATCGGCTCGCATAACGGATTGGATATCCAGGTTAATAAAAAAAATACCTCTAGCTAATTTTCTAAATTTAGTAAAAATGAAGATCTTTTTTTGAAAATAGTATTTTATAAATGTTTTATTAAAAATTATTATTTTATAAAAAGTTTGTTGAAAAWTATATAAATTTTKTTGTCACTGAAAYTTATTCCTTTMTAAAAAWTTTGTTGAAAATTGTCATTTTATATAAATTTTGTTGACACTTATTGTTTTACGTAAAAATTGTTGGAAATTACTATTTTACATCACTTCCTTAGAAATTATCATTTTACATAAAAGATGGATATTAGTTGAGTTTATGTGGGATCAGTCTGTCTTCGTGAGATCTTTGAGATCATTTTTTTATACATGAAGTTTCACAGTAAAATGTTGTGAAGGTAAAAAAAGGTCGAACCTTCACAAGATTTTTCTGTGAAGTTTCAAGTATGAAAAAGTGGTTTCACGGTTCTCACAAAAATAAGTTGAGTTCACATGAGACCAGTTTATTTTTCTGAGACCCTTGAGACCATTTTTTTACACTTGAAACTTCACAGTAAAATGTTGTAAAGGTAAAAAGAAGTCGAACCTTCACAACAAAAACACTGTGAAGGTTATTTTCACAGGATTTTGCTGTGAAGTTTCAAGTATAAAAAAGTGGTTTTACTGTTCTCACAAAAATAGACTGGTCTCACGTGATCCCAAGTCAAATGGAAATTACCCATTTTATATGAAACTTGTTTAAATTTAATTTGACTGTTTGAAAATTAATTTAAAATTTGTCAGGTATAAAATGTATTGAATATTTTAATGATATAATTAATGTTAGAATCTCCAAAATAGAAATTTGTTAGAGTTGAATATTCTTTAAGAGATTTTCATTTTTAATTTTTTAATTWWAAAAAAATTATAAAGAATCTATTAGAAAAATTCTGTAAAAATCTTTGACATCCTAAAAAGCATTTTCTATTTCTAAAGCTCCAATGATATTCTTCATACTCTCTGTGATAATTCAAATACATAAAACGCTAATCCAATTTGATTTTTAAATTACCTGTGTTCTTCGTTAATATCTGTATCATTATAAGTTATTTATATYAAGTGTGTGTATGGATTCAATCAAAAGTCTTTGCCAAGAGGAATGAATTGTACAGATATTTCATTCTACTATAAAGAAAAAAGTATTGGATCGGTGTATATCGAGATGGACTTAGCGTTTAACAAAATTGGAGTAGCCAGGTTCATGAACTGGTACTTCACATCGACGTATTTGTTTATTTCTTCTCTCAAACATTTATAGTTTCGCATTTGTTTTTGTATGTGAAGTGAACAAATTTCGAAAACAATTTTTATTTTGTAAACCAGTTTAAACTTGTTGATCTATTGATCTGATCGTTTATTGGATCAATGAAAACAAATGTAACCACCAGATACCGAAATGACAATATTCATAAAAGAAGGCCAAACTGGCTCTAAATGTAAACACAAAATAAATGTTCTCAGTATATCTCAATAGTTTGYAGCTGGTAAATGACATCCACAGCTGTATGGATTAATCTATCTATATAAATTGGAATTTTTTTTGTTTGAAAGTTTTTTTATAGATGGAAGATGCGTGTTCTTTAATTGGGAGGAGAGGTTTGGAAAAAAATGGTTTTCTGCATAAAGATCCCCTAAAAGCTTATTGAATAAGTCACTTTCAATATCATTAAACCACTATTAAATACTCTTGTATAGTTGACCGAATAAGCTGTAAGTCGCACTAAGCTCATTAAGCTCMTAACAAACAGACCCTRAGCCAACTCTAGAGCATGAATCACAATTTCCCTTTACCCTTGGATGAACTCTCAACATGGAATGTACCTGAAAATGGTTTARTTTTGCGAAGAGAGTGCTAGACCAACTAATCTAGTGAATTCTCTTACTTTAATCAATAAATGAACASATTTGAAATAAAGTATCACGAAAGAAACAAGACAACCAAATAGCAATATACCTATAACATTTACACTCGGACGTTGCACACCGTTCATAGCCACACTGTCACCYAACTGTGACTTTCATAACCGTGGACCAGGTAGATGTCTCTCCGATGTGCAAAAGAAGTGCATTCAAGGCACACAAAATATCACTCCAAGAATGTCACCATCTTAAGGTACCCTACTTCCGTTGTGCAAATCCAACTATCCCACATACTCGATTATAGTTCAGCAAACATAAAGGTGAGCATAACAGTAAATTACAAAATAAGGACATCATTCCGTGGAAACCATATTCAATACATGAGTACATTTAGTAAACAATCACATGTTCATAAAAGAACTCACCTGGTGCTCCACAATTCACCACGAGTCGTGAAGGCTAAAATGCTCAAACTGAACACCTAAATTAACTGAATTAGGAAGGGTGTTAAACCATCTTMATTATCCCATTAAATACCTTCCATAACCCTCTAAGCAATCCCCTTAAACAATGCATCAACTATAATACCCGCAGTTTTGGAAGTTCACATTCATGATTCTTGGAGGTCGTTCAACCCTYAAGATGAAAATATAATGAGGTTTTAAAAATATATCATATTATGATAGTTGGAARATTGAATCGGGCTAGAAAACGAAAGAAATAGTCAAAACAATGATCTGCACCTGAATTCACGACAAAGTTCACGGGATTTTCTATTGCGACACGGATGGGAGACACGAGCGACTTGCAGCAGGTCGCGGGCAAGGTCTAAARGGCTGGTTTTTCTGCATTTTTTCACCTAGACATATCTCCTCTACCATTTTCTCTCTAGTTTGAGTTCTTGAGAAGCTTGAGGTCTGATTTTGGGTCTTCAAATGGTTTTTTGACCTTGTTTTCGGCCAAGTTTTGTTTTTGGATTTTATTCAACTTTTGAGTTTTTGATGGTAGCACGTTAGCCCCCTTTTATTTATAAGTGCATAATTCTTTGATAAACGTCTTTGTCGACATCGTGGGGATTTTGAAAGTACGAACGAAGGAGTTTTGGAGCTATTTCAAGTTATGGGTGCCAAGTGCTTCTTAAACATTTGGAAAACATGCCTTTATGACTTATATGGTTTAAATTGACTTTATTTAAAGAGTCAAGTGTTTTATGGGGACTATCKGCTTGATTTTAACTCAAAAARGTTTTGGGRCATTTGTCCGGTTTTAATAGCTCAAAATAAATCATTGGACGTATAATCCATCTATTGCATATTTGTTGGATATTACATGTTTTGAGTGCGTTAATTATTCAATTGGTGCCATGTAATTTTACACTGTAATGCATTGGATCCATAAGAGTCTGTTTTACTGTTACCTATGGAATTTGGATGTCTACATTTAAGTCAGGTGAGTGGTCCCGAAGTCATGGTTTGAGAGCTTGCGATGGTAGCCTATTGGGACATATATGAAACTAGTAGCCTGCGGTGGTACTCTATTGAGTCGTTTAGGGGGMTAGGTCTTGTGGTAGTACTCGTTGGAACCGTATACAGAGAATGATGGTGAAACTCATCTAGAGGTCGAGTCTAGGGTCATTMTGGGTATCTTGTGGTAATACTCAATGGAGTCATATACAGGGATCCATGGCCTGMGGCGAAACTCGAGAATGTTGATAAGTGGCATACTTTGTGTTTCTGCCACATTTGATRGAATGGGGTCTATTCCGTCACTGAAAAGTGTTGTTTTCGAGTACTTYGTTACTTATGCTTTCGGTGTTATGAATATAGAGTTTTATCTATATATTATGTAACGCCCCAAAATTTCTACTTAAAAAAATGTGGTGCCGTTACTTTAAATTAAAACTATTAAGTCTTGAATATGAGCTTGAAAGTTAACTTTATTTATAACGTAGCTTATAATTACATCAAMGATGAAATACTAGTGGAAACGTATAACTTAATAGCTTAAAATACAATAKAACTTGCTATTGATTAGTAAAATACTACTCCATGCAAATCTTCTTCATTCCTTTCATGAGATACACATGAGATATATAAGCTCAAAAAGCTTAGTGAGTAGTTACAGTTTCATGAATATACAATTTTCATGATGCTTAACATTTTGTGAATAGTAATTCACTAAAACTCTTGATCATGCACACAAATTATCTTTTTATCATGCAAAAACATTCTTTTGAGATCTCACTTGAAACATGTAAGTATGTTGTACTTGTCTTGAGATTTGCAAACCCCTGGGTCCATAAAGGCTGCCTCATAAGGTACATTTGCAAGACGTCCCTTCTTGTAATATCTCATACGTTGGATATTTATGGTCATACATAACATGTAAAAACTTTCATTCCTTGTGTAACACATGCTTACATCATAACAGTTAAACACTTTCATACCTTGTTGTAAGACACATACTTGTATCAAAACATGTCATCATGCATATTTTGAATATATTTTCATGTAAAACAAAATGCCAGAATATCTTTTAATGCATAAAATACTTTTATGTAGCATGTATGTACCTCATAAATCTCATAAGTACTCACCTTGATTATGCCTCGTTTTTCCCTTAATTCCTTTCTTCAAGCTTGATTATGTATAAAGAGAGAGATTTCTTATTTTTGGTATGAAACTAATGGTACATTTCAACCACTATTTATAGGTGAATTCATTGCATCAATTACTTGTTCTTTTTGCTCTCAAACCTGTACTCTTATGAGAGTTTTACATCTCCTACTTGAGGATAAGAGAATCTTGACACCTCATGCTTCTAGGAAGAGAATCTTGACATATCGTGTTTCTAGTATTTCCTTGTCATGCTTCTTAGACTTGCCTTGTAATCAAATAGTCTTGCCAACTCATGCTTTTGACCTTTACAACTCATTACTAACTTGCTTAGTCATGCTTATTAGACTTGCTTAATCATCACATAGCTTGCCAACACACTTCTAACATTTACAACTCATCCCCTTAGGTTTGATTTCTCATGTTTTCCCTTGTAAGCTACTTGCCTTATAAATGTGATAGATTAATAAATGATATAGTTGCTTGACTCTTTTAAGAGTACTTAATTTACTTATAAAATATCGTATTTAAAGTTTAAACATTAAGATTTAGCAAATAATGAAACTAGGGTGTTACATATCATATGTTTTAGAGTGTAGGCATGAGAATGGGGCGAGGACCCCAATCCCTATCCCCGTCCCTGATCTTAATCTCCATCCCCATCCCACTAGAGAATATGATCACATCCTTGTCCCTATCCCCAACAGGGAATTGAGGATCCCCTTTGGTTAATGAGAGATATTTTAAATCAAATGTGTTAAATACCACACTTGATCAATAATGGTTCATATTTAAATCTCATATATTTTTAATTTTTTTTATGAAGTATCAAATATTCATATGTGAACAAAATCACAACATCATGTTTGACCAAATGCTTTCGGCTTTCGACATTTTTTATTTAAAAAAGGTAAGACAACTCATAAAAAATATATATAAAATTTAAGTCAAAATACTATTTCTAAATCTAAAAGATATTAAATCTAATTCTTTATAAATAAAAAAATTTAATAATATATATATATAATATTTAATATACGGGGATGGATCAGGGCGGGGACCATGTTCCCCTTCCCTATCCCCATCCCCATCCCCATCCCCATCCCCGTCCCCGATTTTTAACTTTCGGGAATCCTCATCCTCATCCTCGTCGGGACATGTACACCAGTTCCCCTATAGATCGGGTCTTATTCCCGTGCCTATTATTGTGTGTGCTTCGCACATGTTTTCGGTGAGTTTGGATATTGGTTATCAATCTAAAATGGGTATTTGAATTGGAAATGCGAGTTTTGTAAAGATATTCCTTTTACAACTTGTGTTTTAAATAATGGATCGATGTTTAAAAAAATATTCGTTTGAACCGTTTTATGTTTAGATGATAAAAACTCATTTAACTCACTAGGCGTTAAACCTAACACATTTTCTTATCATCATGTATTATCATATCTTAGTGGGCTCTGAGTGACATTTGGAACTTTATAGACGTTCTAGCAGGATGGCTTTAAAGGCGTCATTCGGGTTTTGAAGATAGCAGACTTGACGGTTTTAGTAATCCCATTTTATTCTARTTCCGTTAAAGATAAAATTGTCTTGTAACTCTGATGCATTTTTGTTCTCCTTCTTTTGTAAACCACATGCTTTTTGCTATTAAAGTTGTTTTAATGTGAAGGTATTTTGGAGTTTTAAACTGTTTGTTATTTTATAAATTCAGTGGTGTTAAATCAACCCTGCCCCGAAACAAGAAACGAAACAAACGAGATCATGCTCAAAATAGTAGCTTACACAACTTGTGTCGCTCAATGTGAGGGGACATTTTTTGGCTCACTTAGCAGCTAAAACCAGCGAAGGTTCAGGTTCATACCTTGAACCTATCTTGTATTTCAGTAAATTTATACCGTCCATTTACCAACAGAACTATACAATTAAAATAATCATTAAAGAGATAATATATCCAACATAAAAATGCCCAAAAATATAATAATCAAAGTCATCCATTTTACTTTTAGACGTGGAGGACCATTGACTGTTATGCCAAAACGTGAGGCTATCAAATTTTGATACTTAACCAGAATTTGTCAAACCATTTGATAATTTTGGATCTGTTTAATATTTAACGACAAATCGATAAATTCTATCGAAGAGTCTTTGGCCTAGTGGTATCGTAGCCTTTGGCCTTCTAGGAGGTCATGAGTTCAAACCTCACCATAGGTGAGRTGAGTGTGTGAGTTTATTTGTTGCATTTGCCGTATATAAATATTATATACTTAAAAAAAATCGATAAATTCTGTATTAATTTCAAACCGCAAACATTAGGTTGAATTGTTTAAATACATTTAACCTGACCAACTCAGCTCTAAATAAATACATTAAAATAAAATTTATAAATTAAAATATAATCAGATTTAGTTTTAAATAAGTATGAGAGTAACCAAAATTTCTAAAGTATCTTTACCCAAAAAAAAAAAAATTTCTAAAGTATAATAAATATAAAAATATTTAAAATTGTTAATTATATAGTTATCACGTGCATAAACCATCCAACATCAAGAACAACGGATAGGATTCCTTGACCTGTCCAATAAATATTAAATACGTTTGACAAGCTTCAATAAATAAAATAATCACCGGTATATATTTATTAATAAATATATAACGAATTATATATTAATTAATACTATTAAATTAATAACGATAAATTCGTTATCCGTTGTTAACAAATATTTCAATTTCCAAACACATATGACGAGGCTCGTTACATATGTGTTGCAAATATGTATTTATAATATATTACTTTGATTTTTTTCTTCTAAAATAAGTATTTTTATTTTTATTTAATTTATTTATTTAAAAAAAATATTTTTCGTTTCTATATTTGATATAGATAAATTAATTATTTCATTTATCATTAAATGTACAAAGATTATTTATTTTTATTAAAAATATAATAAGTATATTTTTCTAAAATTAAATATATATATATTTTTATTATAAACACTTGTTTCGGATCAAATAAATTATAATATGAATAATATTTTTATTTATTATATTTTCTAGAAAATTTGAAGGGTATCCCAAAGTCCATTAGTTATGAGTTGCACGTTACGTGTTAAATAAGTGTATTTTATGAATAATCAATAAAATATATTATGATTTTTTATTTAGTAAAAAGTAACATATTTAAATATAAAAACAGAACAAATTGCATAAAAAAGTAACATATTTTAATTTGATTCATATTTCAGGTAACGTTCTTTCAAAATTTTCATTTTGATATCTAAGATGTAAAATTTTAAACATTTAAATACTCGGATAACCGGTTGAAACATTAACCGATTACAATACTAATGTAACGAGTGATGTAAAGTTTGATTATTTCAGTTAATTTCCTTTGTAAAATTGAAAAAATATATAAAAATCGTTTTTATTAATTTTATTGTGAATGCTTTGGAGGGTGAGAAGACAAACCAAAGTATCAAATAAAAGGTAGAGAAGAAGAACACTTCATTTGTGCTTTCTTTTCAAACAGCTCCTATATTGTCTGGTAAACCCTTTGTGAGATTCTTCTTGTGATTCAGTGTTTCTGATCTCCGATAGAAAATGGTGAAGGATCGGAAGGTAGGTGTGGCCATGGATTTCTCCAACAGCAGCAAGGCAGCTTTGCAATGGGCAATCGATAATTTAGCTGATAAAGGTGATACGTTCTACATCATCCATGTCAAATCCCATTCCGGCGATGAATCTCGGGACAAACTCTGGTCTACCTCTGGCTCTCGTAAGTTCAGATCCATCAATTATTTCTTCTATTCTTTCGATTTTGTTTAGTAAAACTGTTGATTGATTTGGTATTGTGGTGCGATATCAGCTTTGATTCCATTGAGCGAGTTCCGTGAGCCGGAAGTGATGGCTAAGTACAACGTGAAAACGGATATTGTTGTTCTTGACATGCTTGATACAGGAGCTAGACAAAAAGAGGTTTTCACTTTGCTTCTTGTTCGATCATGACGTATTTGAAATTCAATTATTTTCATATTTCTGATTCAAACTTTTGATCCAGATTTATAGTTTTTTAGTTCGATATATACAAATTTTTATGTGAAACTTCTTTGATCGTATCCAGAACGATGCCAAATCTGATTAGTTGAATTGAAATCAATGGTTTTTGGTTACAAATTCGATTCCAGAATTTAAGTGTTGAATGATTAGTGGTTAATTTGTTTGATTAGATTCAAGTTGTGACCAAATTGTATTGGGGAGATGCAAGGGAGAAGCTGGTTGAAGGAATTGAAGATCTGAAGCTGGATACATTGGTCATGGGTAGCAGAGGACTCAGTTCTCTCCAGAGGTTTCTACCCTATTTTTTCTTTTTCTTAAATAACTGATTTGCAAGGCCTTTTGTTATTCTATTTATTCAACTTATTGGAAAATCTCATTTAATTGGTCTTAAGATCTTACTTTTTTAATATAAAAAAAAACCCCATGTGTACAAGAAGGGTTTTTCCCGATTCTGTAACAACTCATCCCACACTGATAGAAAGTTGAATTTGCGAGCTTCTGCTTAAAGTTGTGGGATATTGTAACAACTCGTCCCACATGGATAGAAAACTGAATTTGTGAGCTTCTTATAAATTCAAAGTTGTAGGGTGTCAATAGCTTCCGTCATGGTTTTAAGTTGATTTTAGGGTAGACGAATGCCTAGGGATGTTAAAGATTCCTATCAGCAGGTGTTACCTACGTGTGAGTTTTCCCATTGAGCGTGTTTCGTCCATTTTGACCTCTTGTCCTATTGTGTTTTCTAGATCATTTTATATTGTCGTCTAACTTATAGTTTAAATATGATTAGGAGTCTGTTTATTGGGATTTAGTTAATCTATTCGACCAACTCCTATAGTCGATAGCAACGGATACACCCTGTCCATTGCTAATTCCATCATAGGAGTTGGTCGAATAGATGTGAAGATTGACAAATTGTTTCCGTGAATCACTGAAAGGCTGAAACCATTCATTCACATGTATAATTTATAATAATCAACTATCAGTTATTTTAATATCATGCTTATCAGATCGTAGGATGATTACGATAGCTTAGAGGTTTTGTTTTTAAATCTCGACATTTACAAATATATATGTTTATGAAATTGCAGGATCATCTTAGGAAGCGTCACAAACTATTTGGTGACCAATGCACCTTGCCCCGTGACCATCGTCAAGGACAAACACTGATTCCCGTTAGGTACTATCAATAATGCGTGAAGTACCACTACTTCAAGCGACGTCTTGTTTCATCATTTTATTTATTTATGCTTTTTAAACCTCCTCTTTTATGTAATGTAACGTAACATATACCAAACAAAAACATAATTAATTATTGTTCAACTTGTTCTCAATTAATGTGTGTGAAATAATTAGTTAAAACCGATTGTTGTCTGTGTATGGTCCAGAGGTGGACCTAAGAATTTTTGTCTGAGTGGTGGCACCATTTAACTATAACAAAACGAAGCTATATATGTGTTTTTTTTCAAAAAATCATCATTGGTTTGTTGGTTAGTTTCTTAGTTTTTGTATGTGAGGTCTTGTGTTCGAGTCTTTTATTGTAATTTCTTTCAGAAACATAATAAACTTGAAATTAACAGCTAAAAACTAATAAAATGATTGARACATATTTGAACATGCACCTGGGATGGGAGAAAAGTCGTGCAAATGCTTACCTGGTTAAGCGCTTACCAAGTCACGTTGCCTTACGAGATGAATATGACAAATACCAAAAATCTTACCTGATAAGTGCTAAAGCAAATACCAAGAGTCTTGTTTGGTAACTGATGACAATGACTCTTACCATTGTTAGCATTTGCTGGGTAAATTGTTGCATATGATATCATTTTGATGGATTAAAATATTGTCCCATAAGTAAGTGATAATGTTGAATTTTACCAATAAACATTTACCTGAATAAAACATTTGGTAAATGATCCCTTATTATTATAGTTTTCAAATATATACGATTGCACCTTTCACGACTGTAATTTTTTTTTTAAGAATATCACTTTAACAAGTTGCGTAAGTGATACTTTCACGTCGTCATTTTACAAGTAGCACTCTAACCATTTACGACTGTATTACTTTATACCCCTTCAATATGTAATTTAATAAAATTATTTAAGCGAGTAATCAATTAATGTCACGAAGATTTTGTAATAATTGTCAATTGACAAATAAATAAGGTTAAACAGAAACTTTACTATAAAAACGTTGTATTTTTTTAACATCCTAAAAACGTTATATATTTGTATTTGGACGAAGAAAGTTGAACATAGAAATCACAAGGTTGTTCAGGTGGATATGGGGATCAGATATGGTGGTTGTGTCGTTCATCAATTAAATGTTATATCGTGAAGCATTTGTTGCGTACTGTTGCAGCTTACCAATAACGTATTTGATGTATTTCAAGATTCTGCAAGTCATCGTTTTATATTCTTCCCTATATCGTGTTCGCCTATCACATAATTGTATGTGGCTTTCGTTTAAGATGCGTTTCAAGATCTCCTTTCAATCGGGTCTTAAGTTTTTCATTTAACACGTGTTTGTGTTGGAAAATACGTCTTTAGTGAAGAAAAACACCTCAAAATAATTTCCGTCCACGCTTGTATCTCGGGCTTCAGACCTCAAACGCTATCTCCACCGATGAAAACAAATAACCACACTTCATGAACATGCTGCCCAAATCTCAATTAAATCCAACCGTAAACGAATCTATATATACTAGAAGGGTACTCGTGCAATGCAGCGAGATAAATCTTGATTTTAATGTTTCGTTTTGTATTTTGGTCATATCGATGTTATAGTGCGATTTTGAGAAAACCAATTTTTTTTTTTGTTTTTGAATGAAATATAAATTTGAAGATATTATAAAATTTTGAAAAAGAATAAGCAATATTAGTATCAAATTAACTATTTGAAATTTATCGTTTTTGTGTAATTTCTATACTTCAATTTTTTATTATAATTTAATTGAAGTTTAAAAACGAATTAATTTATTTTTGGTTTAATAAAATAATTTTTTAAGATAATAACTAAGTAATCTGTTAGAACTCAATAATTATTTTAATTATATTTAAAATGATATTTATCATGTATTTGATTATGTTTATCTATAGCTAGTTACACGAATTCAAATTTGAAGCTTTAATAAGATGTACTCATGTACATCATACTTGTAATCTTGAATTTTAAGTAATACGCATCAATAAACAATATTTTATGCATAAAAATTTGTTTTTAAGAGTTTTAGTTAAATGTTTTATAATTTAGTATATAGAGGAGCGATCAAATGAAAACCACCCTCATTTGTACAAACCGTACAAACCACCCTCATACGTCGATTTCATTGTTTAATCTTATGGAATTTTTTCATGAAATTGTTTAATCTTGTGAAATTATTTCATATAATATTTTTTTTGATGAATTTGTTTCATATATGGTTATGAAATTGTTTCATATAATATTTAATGAAATTTTAATGAAATTGTTTCATGTATTTCTCTAAAATTAAAATAATRAAGATGATAATATCCATGATTAACACCCTCCACAATAAAAATGGTTAATCTACCTCTCATAATTACAAAAAAAATGAACAAACTGAAAAATTATGATTAGTTGAATGAGGTTTGCACGGTTTGTACAAATTAAGTGGTTTTTATTTGAACGCTCACCATAGTATGTATATGTGTGTGTGTGTGTGTATATATATATATATATATAACGCATCGGGATGTAAAATATTATTTTAAAACGAGAACCCCTGTGATTTACGAGAATGCAAGAACAACCCAATAACCTCATATTGTGATAAAAAATAAAATTAAAAGATTTTTAAAATTAAAATTTAAATTTAAAAAGATTCAAAAAAATTTAAAATTAAAAGGGTAATAATGGAAATGATATCATCAAATCTTTTAAA
>NC_037529.1:4464763-4470558 GCF_001531365.2 Cynara cardunculus var. scolymus
TTTTGGTGTAATCATATAATATGGGTGTGATAATCATATGATATGAGTGGTGATACTTATGTGATAGATGTGTGATATGAAGAAAAAATGTTAATGAGAAGAAGAAGAAGATAACTACCAAGAGTAAAATGTGGAACGTGAAAAGATAATTATGGTTAATTAAAATAAAATAAAAWTTATAAAAATTACTTAATTACATTATTGTCCTTATTAAATTATTTATATATAATAAAAGTTAATTTATTAATTAAAAAAGTATGAGGTTATTGGGTTGTTCTCGCATTTTCGTAAATCACAGGGGTTCTCGTTTGAACCTCCACCTATATATATATATATATATATATAACGCATCGGGATGTAAAATATTATTTTAAAATGAGAAAAAAAAATTAATACAAATTTTCATCATGAAGTAAATCTGAAGTTTATGGAGTGTTTAATCGTAGAGATGGTTAAATTGGGACCGCTTACACTTTTAAATGGAATTTTAAATTGGGACCTCTTATATTTAGGCCTGATTTAAAAAAAGAAAAACTATTTTTTAAAAGTTTTACAAGATTTTTAAATATATTTCAGTAATAAATATCAAAAATCTTAATTATAAAAATATGTACAATATTTTTGTATCAAAAAATTAAAAAAAAATATATTTTTTTATTAAAATACAAGTCGGGCTCAAAACTGTATTTGAGATCGCATCGATGGGATCGGGACTCGTAACCTTACCTAGATTGGCCTTAGGATTTTTGGTCGGGATCGGGAAAGGGACCGGCGACCCCAATTTTGAAGGGACGGTTTTTTGGACCAACCCAACCTCGTTAGAGATTGATTATTGACCATCTCTATTTTACCATATTAATTTTATGTAGTTCAAACATGAAGCTATATTTATACAGTAATATAATGTAAACTTAAATTAAATTTAAGAATAATTTTATGATATAATAAATATGTATGATGATTAAAATATTAAAAAAAAAATCAATTAGGGTTGTTAAGAAGGAATTGGTTTTGGTTGGAACCACCAGCACTAGCTAGATGGTATTCCAAAATGTAAACAACCACCCTTAAGAGGAAAGACAAATAAAGACATCATCTGGTGGGGGAATAAAAACATCATCATGGAGGGGAGGGGTGGGATACCAAAATTGGAAATATATATATATATATATATATATATATATATGAAAAGATTTAAACGAGAACACTTTTATTTTATAAGAACGCGGGAACATCCTTTTACTTTAGACAATCACATGTGATATTATTATTTCATCACATATGATACACATGTGATACTAAATCAGAGACGCGGACGATTTTCGATACGATATTGGTTGCGGGTCAATTCGTCCTTGCACTACTAAGCCCACTCACAAGTATTATCACATGTGATAAGGTTGTTGTTGGTATGATATTATAATTTATCAAGACCATCACATGTGATGCTAAATCATAGACGCAAACAACCTTTGGCACAGCCTAAGTCGTAGAACACGTCGTCCGCACATCACAGGGTCCCCTCACGTGTATTATCACATATGATAAGGGTATTCTCGCGTTTTCGTAAAATAGAGGTTTTCTCGTTTGAATCTCCACACACACACACACACACATATATATATATATATATATATATGTATGTGTGTGTGTATAGACTTAGGATCACGTGAGACCAACATGTTTTCATGAACCCCTGAGACCACTTGTTTAGACTTGAAACTTCACAACCAAATGTTATGAAGGTTCGATTTTTTTTTTACCTTCACAGTGTTTTGCTGTAAAGTTTCAAGTGTAAAAAAATGGTTTCACGACTCTTACGAAAACATATTGGTCTCACGTGAACTACATATATATATATATATATATATATATATATATAATATTTTAATAGTTTTATTAGATTTTCATAAATAACTAAATTCAGATACTTGGTTCAAGGTCCATTTTGTTACAAAAGGTAAAAAAAACTAATATTGGTTCGCAATTTAGCAAGGCAATCACGATTTTACATCTCGTCAACTACATGTATGGTCCATCTTGATTGGCTCATACAAGATCTGATCATTTAAATCGTTATTTATGGTTTCTGTCAGATAATTTATTCAATAATGATTGAAAAATAACGTAATTCATACAAATAAAAATGTAAATGAACAAATTTTTACATGATTTGGTGGTTCCTTCCTACCACTCAAATTAAACATGATTAATGATTTATTCTTTTTATTTACTTTCAAAAATAATATTTATTTAAAATATAAAAACCAAAATGGATCCTTTGCAAAACATTGACCATGACTTGAATTTGATACAATGTAATTAAAATAAGATAATAATATGATTTATTAAATAAGAATTTAATTAAATTATTTAAAAAATGAATTTTGTTGAATTGATTCTCATTCTTGTGATTACATGCCATGAGGAGACAAATAGTCTTGGCATCATCATGTTGTGCCCATGGCATGCATAGGAATAGTAAGACAAAACCTTGTTTGGATGTGAAATTACTAAACTACCCTCTATTAAATATATCACTACCCAACCTTGTTTTAATACGAAATTACTAAACTACCCCTTTATAAGAGACGTAATCACGGTTGTTTTTGATGAAAACATTTTCATATACCGTTATACGGATAACGGATGTTATTAATTATTGTGAACGAGGACCTTGTGCTCTCATTTTCGTTGAAATTGTGAAAACGCTRTCTCGAATTTATTGAGTTCGTTGAAAATTAATTGTCGTACTTGTTTTGAAACGGAACAGAAAAGACARGGTAAAGGGCAATTTGGTCATTTTGGTTAATGAGGAAGGAAGAATCATAATTAAGCGTATTGAGATCCATAACACGCTCCCTTTTAAGATTACTTTGAGAGCAAAATTTGAAATCATCACACATAATTATGCAACGAGAGCGAACCCAAACAAGAGGCGCCTTCTTCAAGCAAACACAAAGAAACCCTCTTTGATTAATTCTTCGTATATAACAGAAACCCACCCAATCGATGAGATGAAGCTCCAACAACCGATAAGAAGGAGACAAGATCAAACAAACCCATTAAAGAACTGTTGTTTAATTTGCAGAATTGATTGCTAGGGARCGGTTAGTTTTTGAAGAAAATGGATCTTGCATTGCAGGGGTTTGGTATGGTGGTGAATAACTCTGCTTATGATGATGATTCACCTTGTATCGTTGTCGATTGTGGGAAGAAATCAGAGGAGTGTAAGAAAAAAGAAATTAGGGGTTGTTTAGATACATGTGAAGAAGAAGAAGAATTTGGTGGAAACAGTAGCTCAAGCTCTGATTTCATGGCGTTGTTTGATACTGTTTTGAATGAAGAACACATTACTAGTTTTGACGACTCGTCTTCTCCTTCTTCCATGGATGTGGTGACGGAGAAGAACGAGAATGAGGCCCCACATTGTGGCGATTCTGAAGATTCGCAGAAACCCCTTTTGGGTCAAAAAAAGTTAGAGAAACAAGAGCCAACAGCTCCTTCAGGTAGTCTCTGCCAAATGATCACAGTGATCTCTTTTGGTGTTCATATTTCAATTTAGGTTTCTATTATTTGATATGCAACAAGTTAATGTCTATCAAGTGTTTGATGTAATGTTTAGCTTTGATTTGGGGTTTAAACCATCTGTCTGATAGATGTGGCTGCCGATTTCTCTTTGTTTGATGATTCTTGTTTATCTTTGATATGGGTTTTAGCTCTATKTTTGCTAGCAATTGTTAATATCTCYCTGTTTGACGTTTTCTATGTGGGTTTTTGATTTGGGGTTTTCGATAGAGATTGACATGATGAAAGAAAGATTCTCAAAATTGTTGCTTGGAGAAGATATGTCTGGTTGTGGGAATGGTGTTTGCACAGCTTTGGCTATCTCGAATGCCATTACAAATCTTTGTGGTAAGCCAATAAAATGAATTAATCAGGTCAAAAGATGATCGCAAATTTGGTTACCAATGACAGCACTTTTGATGATGGTTGGTTTCTTTTCGATTTTCTTGAAATYTCAGCCACACTTTTTGGACAAATATGGAGGTTAGAACCTCTACGCGCTGAAAAGAAATTGATGTGGCGAAGAGAAATGGAATGGCTTCTTTGTGTTAGTGATTACATCGTGGAGTTGATACCGTCTTGGCAAACTTATCCGGATGGAAGCAAACTTGAGGTAAAATTGTTGTTTTTTGAATTCATGTTCCAAATGTTGCTAAATTTTGCATCTTTTTTCTGCAAGAAATGCTTGGCTCACTTGATTATCTTTTGGTTTTTGTGTGATATGATTTTAGGTCATGACGAGTAGACCACGATCTGATCTGTATGTCAATCTTCCGGCTCTTCGTAAATTAGACAACATGCTTCTCGTGAGATTCTTAAACCCTTCTTTTTTCGTTGATTACATATAGATTATACTCCCCTAATCTTGGTCACTAATCTTTTCGGATTTTAAACTTTTCCTTTTACATGTGTGATCATATTCTTTACTTCATTTTCATCTGATTTTAATCAAATTATATCAACTTTGAATTTGTAAGGAAGCAAATTTGTGTTTGTTACAGGAGATATTGGACAGTTTTGAAAAAATGGAGTTTTGGTATGTGGATCAAGGCATTCAAGCTCTGGAAACAGATGGTTCATCGTCTTTCGGTAAAGTTCTCCCACGCCAAAAAGAAAAATGGTGGCTGCCTGTTCCTCGAGTCCCAGCTGGTGGTCTCAGCGAGAACGCAAGAAAACATTTGCAAAACAAACGCGATTCCACAAATCAAATACTAAARGCTGCAATGGCTATCAACAGCATTACTTTAGCCGATATGGAGGTTCCTGAGTCGTTCTTGGAAGCACTTCCAAAGGTATCATCGGAATGATTCTTAGTTTTTCTTAAACTTCCTGAACAGAACTTTGGGGTAAAATTGTCATTTAGTTAATTAAAAAGTGCAATAATTACCATATATGTTTCCCTTTTTCATTGTAAACATTTATTTTGGGACGGATGGAACAATTTCAAATTCAATGATGCCCTTTTCGAAAACTTATTTTGTTTGTTGATATTCGTTTTTTTTTTTGCAGAATGCGAAAGGGAGCTTAGGTGATCTTATTCATCGGTATATTTCGTCGGATCAATTTTCACCCGAGTGTCTCTTGGATTGCCTCGACCTATCCTCYGAGCATCAAGCTCTTGAGATTGCAAACCGTGTGGAGGCCTCGATCTACATATGGCGAGGAAAAAACAATGTGAAACCCGTAAATGTGGTGAGTCGGTCCTTTTCAAGGTCATCATGGGACAAGGTTAAGGATTTGGTAGCCGATCTTGATAAAAGGGAAACGTTAGCGGATAGAGCCGAAAGCCTCTTGCTTTGCTTGAGACAAAGGTTCCCTGCCCTTCCTCAAACCACCTTGGACATGAGTAAAATCCAATATAACAAGGTATATATCTTCACCTCCTGCATATATACACATAGGGTTGGTTTCCGGTGAAAAGGGCAGTTATAGTTAGAAGTATAAGAAGAGATCTCCAACTCAAGCGAAGATATATTTCTAACCCCTCAGTAACTAATAATCAAGCGAGACACAATCAGTTTCGCTACAACACCCGTTGCTCAAGCTAATTGTCCACCTTGGATTAATCCTAATTGAATGTCAACACTAATAAAGTGCACCGAAAAATTCCTTCAAAAGCTCAATTTATGGGTGGGCATGAGATTAAACTACCCTTCTCACACGATCCTTCGCTTATATACATATATAGGCAAAAGATTGTGTGAGAAGGAGAGTTAAGGTGAGAAGGG
>NC_037529.1:4470688-4472337 GCF_001531365.2 Cynara cardunculus var. scolymus
GGTCTTTTCATTCATAAGGCACATTGAGCACTATAAAAATATCTCTAAAGAATGTATTTGAAGTGCAAAAACTGTAACAATTTTGACAAAAAATGAGAGAGAGAGAGGGGGGGAAGTTGAGGAAAACCCCAAAAAATTGAAAAACTAAGAACACCCTGGGAACCATTCATTCGGACGTTATGCACATGTGCATACAAGTAATTGAATTTGTTTCTTGGTTTATATGCACGTGTGCATAACGGATAAATTGCTTACAAATTACTTTTACGCACATGTTGCATACTATACAAATGAACGGTTAGCAGAGTTTTCCTYAGTTTTTCATTKTTTTGCGGTTTTCCCCTGAACCTGACTTTATATACATATAAACTTGTTTACRTAGGGGCATACTCAAATGAGAAGCTCAAAATTGTTGAGACCGTAAGAACTAGTGAATCATGTATTGTTTCACCTTGTGAAACAAAAAGTGAACGTAATCTTTTAGAAGTTGTACATTGTGAAACAAATATATGTAATTTTTTCCTAGAACAGTGTAACAAAGGTTCAGTTCTTCTAATTTTGTACCAAATTTATGGTTTTTATCCAATAAGCGGGTTTTCAGTTTATGTGATGTCAGTTGATTTTGATATGACAAYATAATTTGACAATCTGGCATCCATGTCATCAATAGTTACAWGATATATCTRTTTCTGGTCAAATTGAGTACGAAATAGGAAGAATTGAACTTYTGTTTTACACTAATCGAGAGAAAAAGTTCACAAATTTTGTYGCATTTTGATTTGTTTCAGGATGTAGGAAAATCGATCTTGGAGAGCTACTCAAGAGTATTGGAAAGCCTCGCGTTTAATATCACGGCACGTGTTGATGATTTATTGTACGTGGACGACTTGGCGAGACATTCCGACAAGTTCTCGTCAATCTCTAACCGTGACATCGTTTCCAAAACCGTTGTCGGGAAACCGTACACACTTCACACCGTCACCACTCCTTACAGAACGGCTTTCACCACACCGAGCCTCTCACCATCACGGCTCGATAGTYCTAATGGGCTCGGTCCAAAGAAAATCCTAACCGAGTATTTGAGTATTGATCTGAAAGGTAAACACTATGCGGGTCAAGTTTCGAGGTCAAACTCATTTTCGGGTAGGACCCGAGAGGCATTACAAAAGATYGGGCTTGCGGCCTCAAATGGGTCGGTCGGGGTCAATTGACGATCGGGACCCGATTCTATGTTTATACATGGATGAATGAATCTAKGGATTTGTTTAAAGAGTTAGTTAGRTATGGCATTTGTACATCRCGTTTTATTTKATTTCATTTTTTTTGTTATACTGAGTTCTRAGTCTTGCTGAGTTGACTCGGATCCTGGGAAGGACAGTTTAGTGAAGTTGTGTAAATAAATGCCTAATTTTGTTTTCAATACTYCATTCAAACCAATGTTAAATTTCCATCTTTAGTTGGTACAACTTTTTAAACAGAATTTTGATTGATGGCTGTTTATTACTGAGTGAGTATGATAAGGACCGTTAATCTTATCTGGTGGCAAGAGGTTTGACAAAGACCGAAAATCTTATCCTATATTACTTTATGGGTCCATTTTCGGTTTTGGGCCCGACTGTACTCAATGTTAATGGCCCAATGTATATAAA
>NC_037529.1:4472989-4475218 GCF_001531365.2 Cynara cardunculus var. scolymus
TTAAAATACACAGTATATTTAATAAAATGTTATTTCTCTTTTCTAAACATTTAATTTTAAATACTYTTATTAATAGACACTCTTAAGCAATCATTTTTAGGGGGTTCTCCGTATTTGGAGAATTTTATATTCTCTCTTCTACTTTCTTTATTTTGGAGAATATATTTGAGAAAAAATAATCTGTAAAATCTCCATTTTTTTCATTTTSAAGAATCTGATAAAAATGATCTAACCATACATCGGGAGAGAAGGATGCGTGGGGTCGAATTTGCTTATTCAGTTTCTATAAGTGCAACATTTATTCGTTTAACCAAATGTTTAGAATCTTAATATAAAATTTTAGTTCCTTTAAAGTTTTTACCGTTTTTCAATTTTTCCGAAGGTACAAAAATTGCAACTTTTTTGGTATATCCGCCCCGCCCCGCCCCGCCCCGCCCCGTGGTAAAAGCTAACAGACCAAAAGATCCAAATACAATATATATTCTTTGGAGATCCTCGTTCCTCGTTAGGGTCAGGGATGTGAATGTGATCATATTTTCCGGCATGAATAGAAAAAGTGATGAAAATCGGAGACCAAGGACGGGGGCGGGGATTGGGTTCCCGCCCCATTCCAATACCTATTCGTTAAAATACCCATATGTTTTTAGCTAAGAAAGTTGGGGTCTTTTCATTCATAAGGCACATTGAGCACTATAAAAATATCTCTAAAGAATGTATTTGAAGTGCAAAATGTCTTTTCTTCCAAAAACTGTAACAATTTTGACAAAAAATGGATTATAATATTTTATAATTATATATTTAGATTAAAATATATACTAAGGGACCGTTTACTAAAAACTTATCCAGGTAAATGTTTATCAAGTCACATTACTTTACCAGATAAATAAGAAATAACTGATCAATATTTATTTGTATTTGAACATAATTATCAGTTGTTTTTATGAATTTCAAATGTGAAACTTTAAGTAGAGATGGAAATTCAATTTGCGGGAACGTAGTACCCGCTTCTGATCGATTGGATATTCCCTGACTTGGYTGGTAATGGGGCAAGGACGGGATTGATGATACACATATATACATACATGTACATATCTTGGAAAGGTTAAAAAACACATTTATTTCACGAAAACACAAGAATACCCTAATGTGATGTATAGTCTATCACATGTGATAMTAAATCATATACGACCTTTGGTGCAACTTAGGTTGTGGGCCAAGTCRCTCGCACACCATTACGCCCCCTCATGTATGTTATCACATGTRATAARAGTGCTCTCAATACGATACTATAATCTATCACATATGATAYTAAATCAGAGACACWCATGACGTTCAACGCAACCTAGGTCACAAGACAAGTCGTYCGCACCCCACCAATCCCCCTCACACTATTTTTACTATTTTTTCCTAAACACAACTTGATGGGTTCCCTATACTGACATGTATTCCTTCCCTCGAAACTTGGTAGGGTCTATATGTGGCGCGGTCTAGGGAAGAATAAACTTGAGCAGGGTCGAGGGATACATCTCCGCCTCATTTTCATAGACCTTAACTTCAAAATTTACACACACAAATACATACATATATATATATATATATATATATATAAAATAAGTTGTAAACTTGAAATTAAAGAAATTATATATTATTTATTTATATAATAAAATGTTTTTTTTACCAACAATGTTACTATAGATGTAGACAAGTGTATGATTTAAGGCACTAAGTTGGTGGTGTGTTTTGGTTTGGTGGCCACTTACTTTGTAATGGATGAACCAAAACCCACTTGATTTGATACAAACAACATGATCACACTTTGAACCTAATCTCTTCAAAAAATTGGTTCACTTTCTTTATTTTTTACCAAATTAAATCAAACCTAAAATCCCATTCATTTCATATTAAAACATATCTACAATCAAGTAATTGWTTAGTTTTAGGTTTTTCTTTGCGGTTAGGTTATTAAAGATGTACAGATGGTAGTGGAATCAAGTACTAGTCTAGGCCTAAGTCACCCACAAAAAGGACTGGCCAGTTGACATAGTTGATAGCAGAGCACATGTTTGTAAGAAGTGCGGTTAGGATCKATCCTCATTTGGACTGATTATAGTYTTGTCRGACTAGAATTTATWTGTATTTTTTCAATGTAATTATGGATTTTTCTTGAACATTGAAATTTGAAGATATAACCTTTGTTTATAYTTTAGAGTTATAATACTGTCGATTAAA
>NC_037529.1:4476172-4478292 GCF_001531365.2 Cynara cardunculus var. scolymus
GTAAAGGTACACATTAAGGCCTCACTCACTTTTTTTATTTATTAACCTGGATATCCAACCCACTATGCGAGCCGACTAATCCCAGAGCGACCACCTGTTTTGCAGATAGCCCGGAGTCACCGCATTTGAACCTCCGTGGCCACAAGGGGATTTTTATTCCTCATTTGATTTGAACATGTGACCTCATACTTTTGATCTTTAGAGCCAAGCTCAAGCCAATCAGACATTACTCTTGTGTTGGGTCACTCACTTTTACTACCTTCACAAAACACACCATAACATTTACATAATAAAAAGTATATTTACCACTTCAAATCATCAATTAAATTCAATGAATACAATTTATGGAGGTATGGTATTTTTGTTAAGTAATTGTTACACAATTAAATTAGTGAGTAAAAAAGTTAGGAAATAACCGGTTAGGATTGGTCAAAGCCTGGGTCAGACCTRAAGAACCGAYCYGAAACTATTTTCCAGTTTCAGGTGYGGTTTTTGCCCTTTGATGATTGAACCGAACTTTCTGTAGYCAACTAAAAATGGGTCTCAAACAAGGTTGAAATTGGTTTCGATCTCAAAATGGCTTTTTGTAACCGATTCTGACGTAACTGGTCCTGGTATCGGTCCCGATCAAAGACCCAAGATTTGGTCTATGTGTTTTGTAACCGGTCCTKTGGACCGTTCCCTGTTTTTCTTTTTCTAAAAATCAACTTTGAAAAAAAAAATTGTTTAATTATTTTCTTGTTTGGACAATATCATATTGAAATATATTTAAAATTGCTAACTGCGTAATTCTAATATATTTTTAAAAAAAAATACACAAAAATGTTATATAGATGTTTTTATAATTATAATTGTTGAGATTTAGGGGCCGTTTACCAAACATTTACCCAGTAAGCGTTTACCTGTAAAATTCAACACTATCACTTACTTACCGGGTAAGATTTTAGTCAACAAAAACGGCATCATATGCAACAATTTACCCGGTAAGCGCTAACCGTGGTAAGAGTCATCATCCTCACTTACCGGATAAGACTCTTGATCCTTATCTTGCTCTTATCGGGTAAGATTCTTRGTACTTACCACATTCATCCGGTAAGTTAATGTGACTTGGTAAACACTTACCCGGATAAACGTTTAGCAAACGACCCCTTATAGTATTTGAAAAAAAGTCAAAAGAATCTTGAAAAAACTTAAAAAACAAACTTGAAAATCTTGTAGAAATATTGAAAAACTTGATATATAGTTTATAAGAACTTAYTTTTTTTTTTAAATGTTTTTATTTTTTTGCTGTGAAGTTTCAARTGTAAARAAAYGGTGTCACGGGTCTCAARAAAACAGGCTGATATCACATGATCYMARRTSTYTRTATATATAATTGAATTATTAGAGACACAAGAGGTTGGCACGTACATAAGAGAATCAAGGGGGAAAATAAGACGTATAATTGAAGGTGACAACCACAAATAAAAAAGCAAAATAAAAGAAACCGGTGGTTGCCAAGTCTTTATCTATAAAACCAACCAACCTTCCTTAACGGCCATCAAATTTCTCACACCTTATCCTCCACCACCATTGCTATTTTACGCTACTAAAAAAAGATATTTTACGTTATTAATCCGTCACTCATGGTTTTTACGGGTGGAATTTTTGTCGGTAAAAATGTCAAGTTTTGTAGCGTTACCTTTTTCATTCGAACCTTCCTCTGTATTATATAAACATGAGATTGTTACTGATTGTATGATAATCATGGTGAAAACACTCTCGAGCCTTTAAAATGAGTCCACTTTTTAATGTTTCATTTTTCTTTAATTACCATCGGTACTTTCAACTACTATATTCATCTACCTTCGATTATTTTCAACAGGGTTGTACCTTACCATGTGAGATTTTGAACAGGGTCTCCAAAAATTTAGGACCCAATTTTACATATTTTTAGGGCATTTTCATCAATCTGTGTAAAGTTATAGCCCAAMTTGTTTAGGTTTAGATTCAAATTATTAATGGTTTAGGTTTAGGTTAGGTTYAATGTCACACCCCGCTAAAGCGGAAACGCGAGGTATGGCAGGTAGAGTCTCATAGCAATAGTGTATAAACAACACAACCATACAATTTAAAACATA
>NC_037529.1:4483965-4490001 GCF_001531365.2 Cynara cardunculus var. scolymus
TGTATCGATTTCATTTGGTAGATTTTTGGTAAACCCTAACAAAATCCCCTCTGGGTCGATTTCTGTTGGCGTCGATTTCTTTTGGTAGATTGTGGGTAGAATATGTGTGATTTATATTTAATGTATTAAACTTGATTATAAAAACTATGTAATTAAAAYATATTTTGGTTGATTTGTTGTCATTTTACAATCATTATATGATACAAAATAACATTGAACTACATTTAAGGGTAATATGGTCATTTTAACAGTTTTGTCTTGTCCTGTCCTAATTGTACCAAACATGGGACAGACAATTAGTCTTGTCCCGTCTCGTCCAGTCTGCGTACCAAACACTACCTAAAAGAACAAGAATTAAGTACATGTCATGATGGTATGCAAGATGGCTGGAGCGAGATGGAAACAAAATAGGGGGGAAGAACCCAAGGACGAATATATAGAGTACATCATGGACATGACATAAAGATTTCATCATACATATGTATATACACACATATATACATATACATATACATATACATACACATACGGAATTATCATACG
This sequence comes from Cynara cardunculus var. scolymus, assembly GCF_001531365.2. NCBI lineage: Eukaryota > Viridiplantae > Streptophyta > Magnoliopsida > Asterales > Asteraceae > Cynara > Cynara cardunculus. Next base: position 4,484,509 of record NC_037529.1, read on the forward strand.
TAATTATATATCCAACATTAATAAAAGCTAGAAATCTACATGAAGTTTCAAGTCGCACAAACTTGTCTCCTTTAATTAACGAAGGATATTATTCTATGCAAAAAGAAAAAGATCACATACATGCATGAGGTTAATATAGTTTATTATATATAGAGAGAGAGCGSGCTATCTTTTTTCCTCGAGCTATAAAACGTCCTGCAAGTATCAAGAGTAGATCAAATTAGAATGATGGTTTAGTAAAGTGTTATAAACCAAGAAATATTGATATATTTTTAGTTCTGATATGAAATCTAAATGGATATATCTCTTTTTACCATAAGAAATGGGCATATATTGAGGGACGGACCCAAGAATTTTTGGATATGCTGGCACCATATAAAACGGTTGCATCTTCTAGAATAAAACGGTTGCATCTTCTAAAATAAAACGATTGCACCTTTCACGAACATTTTTTTTACCTTACCAAGAAGGAACAATAGTGCCACCTAACCACCCCCTAGGTTTGTCTATGATATAGAAAGATGTGGTTTTATTTACAAGCTAATCAAGTTGTTAGTATAAACCATATAATTTAATTAATTGAGATATTTATAGAATTGATAAAGATTTATTTATTATAATTTGGATATTATAGAAKATCATCATAGTTTATTTTATTATGATCAATACTTTATATTATGAAACAATCGAGATATTCATTGAACAAAATATTTATTAAATATAATGAACGGTTGAAATTGGTTTGTACTTATGGTTGAGTTTGTAAATGAAACCACATCTATCTCTCTCTCTCTCTTATATTTATATATATATATATATATATATATATATATATATATATATCGACTTAGTTAGGTTGAAGGAAAACCCTCAAAAAAATAAAAAATTGAGAAACACTTTTATAATCATTCATTTGTACAGTATGCATAGACATTAGTGTATACGAGTAATTGAAAATGTTTTTTGATTTCTATATATATGTTATGCATATGTGCATACCATACATATTACTTGTATACACATATGCATACCGTATGGAAGTATACATCAATTTTTCTCATTTTTACGATTTTTCTCTGCACTTGACACTAAATTGTTTCGAGATGCTAAAAATGGTGAATTTATAGTTGAGAGTTAAATAAACGAAATAGTAATAACAAAAAGGTGAATCTACTACGGTCAACAAAATGAACTTACCAAAGAACGTCGATTTCACATACCACATACCTAGGTGGTTTTAATAACTAGTAATAGAGGGACCCTGAAATCAAGAAAACAAATRACATAAGTAATTAATCAGCCCGGCCGATTGATGCCCAAAACGTTTAATTTTACGTTATGATTGTATCGTAATTATATAMGTTACCCTGCCACCAGTTCCCTCTTGAAGCATGTCCGTCGTCTTCTCCCTCATTGTACTGCTGCAATCACAAACATTTCAAGTATTGATAACACATCAAAATTGTGACTTGTGGATTTACGTATTTGCCCACATTTCAATGGTGAATTTGAGGACGTCCCATGGGGTTAAGTTTTCTTTTAAAAAAGTGTTACTTGATACATTATATTATTTTATCATACATTACAAGCGTTTTTGTGGTCAAATCCATTAGTACAGAAAATGATTTCTTAAGTGGGTCCAAAATTTTAAACTGTATAAAAAGGTAATAAAAAACCGTGAAAATGTGTATCTTTTCACACGGTTCTTTAACCAGATCTGTGCAAAAGGTTCTTCAAAAAAACATGCAACATCTTTTTACGCTGTTTCAACAAAAACCGTGTTAAATGGGGCATGTAAAATGCTACATTCTGGACTAGTGATTTTGTTGACTCACTGTTGAGTTTGCAGGGGTGTTATTGGTAATCTGAGGATTTGTGTAGATATCTTGACCACCATAATATATGGACGAGCTGAGGTGACATGGCTGTGATCTTTCTTGCTGATAAAACGGACCCGCATCCTTCTTTGGATTCCGATTCTTGTCTTCTTTATCAACAAAATCTGGACCCACAGAATTCGAATTAAATAGAGTATGGGGTTAAAATGAAATTGAAGCTTATAGTTTGTTCAAAAAACTGTAGTGGTATGATTCCATTTTTTAACTTGCAGGCCCAAAGTTGCCAATTTGGTTTACAAATCCATTGTGGTGTCGTTCGAGCATCTTTGTAGCATGGCCATGGTTATGGTTATATTATGGCAGTATGGCTATGCATGTGACACAAGGGGTCAACTCATCAGACATGAATAGTCAAGAAGGCATGCAAAAAGGTGGTGGACCTTAACCGAAATTACTTTATATGTTCATTCGATGCAATTTTAACGAATAGGTGTAAACACAGACCTATTTGGGTTATTATTTTAACTTWTGAGCTAGTTTTGGTTAAGTTTTTATCTCTAACAAATCTAATAGGTAAAGTAACGGATAACTTAGCTAAAAAGAGACAAATCAAATGGTATAAAAATCACTAGAAATGTATTCCAGTACTAAACTTACTACCCTTGATAACTATTCRAAATAATTATCTATTTTAATAATAGTTTTTGTAATCATATTAATACATTAATTATTTATAAAATTCAGATTCTTTATGATAAAATAGCCTCTTTTTTTTATTAACCTAGATGGATATCCAACCCGCTATGCGAGCCGACTAATCCTAGGACGACCACCTGCTTTGCAGATAAGCCGGAGTCACCACATTTGAACCTCCGTGGTCACAAGGGGATTTTTATTCCTCCTTGGATTTGAACTTGGGACCTCCTGGTACTTTTGACCTTTGGAGYCAAGCTCAAACCAATCAGGCACCACCYTTGTGGTTAATCAAAGTGCTTACCGAAAAAGTCATCAACCCCACTTACCTTATCAAATAACATTYTTGGTCATCAAAATARATTGTTGGTAGTAAGTGCTTCTGAGCGTCTTATCCGATAAGCGTTAACCCGGTAAGAGTAATCTTYACATTCATTTATCGGGTAAGATTTTTAATTCTTGTCATATTCACCCGGTAAGCATTTGGTATACACATACTTCTTAAGTTTATATACTTATATGGTTGTTAAAGAAATAGTTTATTTAAATACTACAAATAGAGCAAAATGTTGCCTAATCTGTCAAAAGGTTCATATAAACTCAAATTTTCAAAAATGCTACTTTGAGTAAGAGGTTCATATAAAAGTGTCATCGAACCTTGTTTGACTGCAACACCATGGTTCTTCCCGGTCAATTCAGAGCTAATATAGTCCTTTCCATGAGGCTGGAAAAAAAACACAAAATACAAGTTTCAGTATTTTCTATTCCAATTTTCACARTGATTATTACTTTTTATTTGACAAAAGAATAAAGTCGTGTAAGAGGTTATTWTTTGAAAAATTATAAATGCTTTAATTGTTTGTCTTGTTTAATAAGGTGGTGTTTAATTGATGGTATTTTTAAACTGATTTTTATGACTTGAATCACATAATCAGAATTCAGAAGTAATCAAATTTGAAAATTCAAGAAAAGAGCCTGCATAAAAAAATATTATTAAAATAAATGTACAATTAATTTAACTTATCTCTTATTTAAACACTTAATTGTTTAGTCATATGACCAATTTAAAAACGTAACCTAAACCATACCTACCAATTATAAAACCAGATTTTCATTTGGAAGTTGSAAAAGAAAAAGCTACCTACAATTCCAACACAAATTCACAATGGCATGTACTACTCCAACAAACAAGACTGCAACTGCTTTTTGTTCTCTTTAAAAAATCAATGATTATTTATTAGTAGACTTTTTAATGCACTTATTTTATCAATGATTATTTTATAATATTGACAAGTTCATTTTGTTGATAAAGTTTTTTCTTATTTTGCATTTTTTTTTTATAAACATCTATCGATGATAACATCTACATATAAGCTAGCAAACGTATTTGGATTAAATTATTTCAATCCCATGATTATCAAATCATTTTGATYGTAAGATAGACTAAATTCATGAATTAATTTAATTCTAACATAAAAGAGGTGTAAATAGCATTATTTTACTTTTTATCAATTCATTACGACATAATAATCACACAATTCTATTGATCCATTTTGTATAATAATCGTTAGATGTTTCTTTACCAATAATCAATATTTAGAAATAGTTAAAACATTTTTATGACCAAAAATCCTTGAACAWGTGTCAAATTAAGCAAACCATCTCGGAATAGTGTAAAAGCTTTTTCAGTTTTTCAAGACATTTCTTCCAACACCTGGTATACTTTCAACGAACGAATCCAAAAACTTATAGGTTATTTCTCAAACAAAATCCAGGTTTTAATTTAGAAGATTATTAATCTATTACTTCTCAGATTCAAATTGTAACTCTGTATATATTCATAAATTTKACATAATATTAGCTTCTGATCTTTCGTTTTCACTGAATTCAACATAAAAACAATAGAAGTTGCTTCTGCAATTGATCACTACACAAATTAGAAGAAATATCTTCGATCGATTATACTAAAACTTCATGCTCAGGAAACAGAGTTTTTACAAGCTAAAACACAGATCAAGAGCAATTCATCGAGAAATCAAAGCAGAATCCTCACAAAAATAAAAAAATTGGAATCATACCTTGGAAGGAGGTGGGAAGATAGAAYTGAAAAGACCAGAAGACGGAGCTGCTGCACATGATTCCTTTGATCCAAAAAGTTGAGCAGTAAATGAAGACGATGAAGAAGAGGTTTGATTTTTGCCTTCCATTACGTTCCAAAAGCAAGCAGAGGAAAATCTGCAACAGAAAAGGAAAAGAGGAGAACACGTGAAAGGAGGGAAGGGGAACTGAAACCGTTCGCCTCCCTTTGCTAATTTATAGGCATTCTCATGTACAGCTTTTAATGCATAACGTACAAGTCATTGCTTTTCATTATCAAACAAATCACTTTATGTYTTTGAGTTCATATTTTTCTACCTTTTTACCACATCATATTTTTCTTTCCCGTTTTTACTATTTTTATAATTAATTTTTTTATTTTATTTTTGCAGTTTTGACTGTGATAAGTGTTTATCAGGTCATATTGATCAAGAATCTTATCCGGTAAAGCTAAGATAAGRGGCGARAGTCTTACCCGGTAAGTGAGGGCRACGACTYTTACTATGGTTAGTGTTTACRRGGTAAATTGTTGCATAAGATACYATTTCGTTRGATTAAAATCTTACCCGATGAGTATGTAATAGTACTAAATTTTRCCCGTAARCRCTTATAGCGGTAAACGTTAGGCAAACGGCCGTTAAGCCATGAATTGGATTTAGTGTTATAAAAAATATTTGTCGTAACAATCATCATGTTGCGTCTGTGGCATATGCCATGGCCTCATGACRAGTCAAGTCTACGCCATTTAGAACCTTGACCGGATTCAATCTAATTTAAAGATTTCTTTTAAATGTATCAAGTATATACATGTATTAATGTGTATATATAGTAATGATATACGGTTGGGTTCTGGTGAGGAGAGTTA
>NC_037529.1:4490101-4491028 GCF_001531365.2 Cynara cardunculus var. scolymus
ATTAACCATGAATTAATATGGATTCCTATTAGACAATCATGATTTATCTCGCTGCATTGCACGAGTACTTTTTTAGTTAAGTATAATTATATTGTTAGGGTTTGGTTTTCTTAAAGAGTGTGTCATTTTGGTAACCAAAATTAAATGAACAAATGTTATATAAAATAAAAATTCAAAAATCATTTTTACTTTAAAATGTTTAAGTAAATCAAACATTCAAACAATATTGTATCTGCCAAAATAAATAGCGGTTGAATGATTCAACAAATCTTAGAAAACAAACAAATAAATAAGATTTTATACGTATTTTAAAAAAGAAAGAAAGTTAAGGGCCATAGAAACTTGAGGGATTATCATGGCAAATGTCACGTCATGAATTCCACTTGTATGTCGACACATACACACATATATATTAGAAATGTACTCGTACAATGTAATGAGATAAATCTCGAAGTTAATATTTAGTTTTTATTATTTGACTCTATCGATATAATACGATTTTATATGGTTTTGAGAAAATGATAATATTTTTATTGTTGAATGAAATATAAATTTGAAAAAATAATTTTATATTAGTATCAAATTAACTATCTAATAGTTCTCGTTTTTTTGTTGTAAATTCTTTAATTCAATTTTTTATTATAATTTAATTCGGATTTACTAACAAAGTAATTTATTTTTGGTTTTACAATATAATTTTTTATAAAGATAATAATTAAACATTCTGTTAAAACTTAATGATTATCTTAATTATATTTTAGATTTTCTATATTTAAAATGAATGTTTATTCTGTATTTGATTATGTTTATCTGCAGTTACTTACACGAATTTAAAAATTGAGTTTTAATAAGTTGTACTTACGCAAATATTTAACAATATAATTTTCTAAAAATAATAATTAAGTATTATATCAGAACTCAATGATT